>NW_024423344.1:45635037-45681819 GCF_017311325.1 Ursus maritimus
TTTTCGCCCTACAGCCTTCCCAGGGCACCAGCCAGAAGTCTTCCAAGGAAGAAATAGCTAGGGGCTTTTTCACCCCTGCTTCCTTCTGGTCTCGTACTACCCTTCTTTCCTTCCCACCTTCTTTCCTTCCCACTAGTTTCCCTAGCACCATCAGGGGACAAACACCCTAAGAGAATACAACTCCGTTCCTTCTCCCAGTCTTAAAACTTATTTGGAGAGTACCGAAGTCTCTGCGCAAATTTTGCGCGCAGTTGCCACGCGCCCGCTTCTGGTATTCAACTTTCCCTACTCTCTTTCTCCTGGCATCTCAACTTTTCCCTCTGCTTAGAACGGGGTACAAAGCGGAACTGCGACAGCGGGTGGAATGATCTTTTCTACCCCGAAACTGACAAGTTACCCCACTCCCGCCCCCTCTCGGTAGATCCTCCCCCAGTGATCGTTCATTAGCATAAAACCGGTCCAGCCAGGCACCGAGTCTCCGGGCCTCCAGGGTTCGCGCGCTTTGCCGGGCTGTCGTAGTAGCCTCGGCACTGGGCATTCAGGTCTGCAGAACATCCCAATGCAAAGCTTGCACCTGTTCAATGCGTGAGCTACTAACCTTTTTAAAAAAAGAAGGAGAAGGAGAAAAAAAAAAAAAGAAAAAGGAAAGAAAGAGGAAAAGAAAAACAGTTTGGAGAGGGAGAGAGGGAAAGAGTGTGCGCTTTAGTCTTCCTTCCCCATCTCTCCAGCTCAGCTTCCAAGAGTCTCAGGCACCCAGTCACCTCCCCCTACAGAAGGAAACCTGCTGGTTCCCTCGCATCTGCCCCGGGGCTAACGTACCCCTTTCTCTCCTTTGCACAAGCTCACATGCGGACACACGCACACGTGCGCGCACACACAGACCCCTCCCCTCAGCGAGCTTCCCCTCAGGGCTCTGGGGCTGAGCTTGCTGCGGGTCTCTCGGGATTGCCCCGGGCCTCTCCGCCTCGGAGGTCTTTCCCCTCCCGACCTCGACGGGGCCCACTCCTGCGACTTCGTGGGCCCCTCATCCGGGCGCGTCTTCCCGCTCCCGAACCCTACGGTCAGGGTCACGACCTCTCCCCGCCCCCGGGACGCCGCTCGGCACCGCCGACCAGGCCCGCCGAGGAACCCGGGCCCGAGGGAGCACACACTCGGGCAGCCGCGCTGAGAGGGGTCTCCAGACGCTGGCGCGGCCCAGGAAGGGGGCTGTGGCTCCTGGAAACGCACCGTCCTCCTCCTTCCCGCCCCCTCCACCCCGAGGCTTGGGGTTCCCGCGTCCCACAGCAGCCAAACCCCTGCGCCCAGGCGAGCGAGGTGCGGACCGGGCGGAAGAGCGAGATCTGGGCAGGGTGAGGTGCCAACTTCTCAGAGGGTCGGGAGCGGCTGGCGAGCCTCGAGGAAAGGGAGGAGAGGGCCGCGCTCTCCAGGGCGCGCGGCTCGCGGGCGCGCGGAGCAAGCGGCGCCAGGAAGGGAGTGAGGGAAGGGTGAGGAGGCGGGAGGGAAGGGACCGCGGGCGGCGGGGCTGCCCCCGCTCTTTACCTTGCGTTGGTGCAGTCATTGTAGAGGGTCTCGAAGTCCTTCCTGGAGATGAGTTTGCAGCGGTTCACTCCGGGCTGGATGGCGCCCAGTCCCCTCAGGATGCGAACCTGTTCCACATTGCACACCACCGGCGTGATCTCCAGCCGCTTCAGCTTGGTGTAGACCGTGTGCAAGCCCCCCACCAAGTGCTTCAGGAACAGGTCGAAAGCCTGGGGCAGGCAGATCAGCTCGCAGCCCTCCACCGTGAAGGAAGCCACTTTGGCCCCCCTCAGATCCACCATTTTGCACTCATTATTCTGAGGGGTGTTTTCCACTGGGGACGGGGTCGAGTACACGGGTTTCCCGGGGAGGGGGCCGCAGCTGCTGCTGCTACTGCTACTGCTGCTGCTGCTGCTGCTGCTACTGCTGCTGCTACTGCTGCTGCTGCTGCTGCTGCCGGTGCTCGCGTTGATGGGGGTGCTGGAGGCGCCGCCGCCGCCAGCGCTAATGCCGCCGCCGCCGCCGCCGCCGCCGCTGCTGCCGCCGCCGCCGCCGCCGCTGCTCGCGGTCGCCAGGCTGGGGTTGCAGTTGCTGCTGCCGCCGCCGCCGCCTCCGTTGCCCGCGCCGCCGCCACCGCCGGTGGAGGTGACTGTGGCCGCCGCCGCCGCCGCTGAAGCGATGGGCTCCGGCCGGAACAGAGTTGGCCCTGAGGACGCCGGGGGCCCGATGGACGGAGCCGGAGACGAGGTCGCCGAGGAGGTGGAGGTGGTGGTGCCGGAGGAGGAAGCAGACGTGGAGATCGGGGGTTGAGGGGGGACCAGCTGGGTCGGAGGGATCAAAGCCGCCGGCACTGCCATGGTCACATATAAGGGGAAACAGAAGAAGGAGAAGCGAGGGGAAAAGTTGCCACACACCCCGGGGAGGGGAAGGGGGGAAAAGGGGGAGAAGGAGCTAGGGGGCAACAACAACAACAACTCTAGGGGAGAACGAGAAGGAGAAAGGGAGAGAAAAGGGGAAAAAAAGGAGGTGAGGGTAAGAAAGAGCGAGTGCAGGAGGGGCGAGCGCGAGAGGCGCTCTGGAGAGAAACGCACAAAAGTGTCCCGCAAGTCGAAATGCGAGTCCTCTCCGGGGGCTGGGATCGGGGGCTGGGGGGGGGGGCGGGGGCGGGGAGGGTCGGCTGTTGTTGTGTGGGTCCCGCTCTAGCACAAAGTTAAGGATGAAGGTGAAAAGGAGGAGGTTTGAAGGACTTGGGTTCTCCCTGGCAAGTACATTGATCAAAGATTGAGAGGGGAATGACAGAGAGAAAATGAGCTGAAAAGTGCAGGCTGCCGGCTGGACGAGTTGTTGTTGTCACACGGTGCAGAGGGGAGGAGCTCCGGAAACTTGAAATACCCTTTGAAGCCGCAAAAACCTCACTCACTAGTATTAACCCAAATTATCCAACCAGGAACTCGGAGCAGACACTCCGAGAGCGCGAGACACAGAGGGAAAGCGAGTGAGGGAGAAAAGAAGGAGGGGAGGGGGAGGACAAGGAAGAAACTATGCGAGGGACGGAGAGGAAAAGCCGGGGACACAGAAGTGGCGATCGGAAAAGGAGAGGGAGATGATCTACTTCTCTTCTTCTACTACCGTTAGATTGCATGCCTAATATTCCATTTCGTCCGCGACGACTCGTAATTTTTTCCAAAACCTTCTAAGCAATCGCCTGCCAACTTAAAGAGGAGCCAGAGCGCTCTGAGCTCTCCGTCAAGGATTTAGGATATATCTCCGCTCGTTTTTTGCATTAAGATATAAATGAAAACACATCCCCTCACTTGATGATTATTAAGAGATTATTTTCAGGAAGATTCACATGTAAGCAAAGCTTATGTTTTCTGCATCTGATTGCTTTACTCTATTTATTAGATTATTTGTTAGCGTAAAGATGGTGAAAATTCCAGGACAGCTTTCAAATTGTGGGGGGGAAAGTCGGTCTGAAGTCACTTAAGAATAATGGAATCCTCTGTATTCAGTTTCTTATTTCCTGATAGATTGTGGAAAGAAAGAAATGCTTGCCATGATGTGGATCGTTCCGAATAACTTCATTTTCACCCCCAAAGCAGGTCAGAAATGCTTACTTTACCTAGAGACTTTAAAGAGATCAGGCATCCTTGAAGATTTAGAAAGTGGAAAAAAAGAAAACACTGTTTTTTTTCTTACTTAAAACTCTGTAATTAATTCACCTGTCTTGCATAGAAGACAACTATCCTCAGACCCAATGCTAATTGCCAGTGTGTTATATGAATAACACATTTTCTTTCGTATTTGAGAAGTTTCAGTGTATTTTGGGAAAGTCCTTTTCAGTTTGTCAGTACAAATGTGTTTTGTAAATAATGAAAAGAACAAAACAAGCTCACTAGTTGACTTGTAAAAGCAGAAAGGGTAGCTGTGCTTTAAAATATTAAGCTGAGTTTAGACTGACTCTCTTCCTCTTTGCCTTCCTCTCTCCTTCTCTTCTCTTTCTAACTTGTTGCATGGAGGTTTTTTTTTTTTTCAAGGATTTTTGACCAACATACAATTTGAGCATAGGTCAAGTTTGTTCTCTGTTTGTATCTCTAAGAATCTGAAATAATTAGGCTTTAATCCTGCCTACACGTGTTTATTAACTTCACAAGATAAAAACAATGCTTTGGCATTGGGCAGATTTAAAAATAAACTATTAGCATCAGGTTCACAGTGTTGGGAAATTTCATAATGAAATTCTGCCATTTTGGTGCTGAAATGATTATCACATTTCTCTTTGTCATTTTAATTCTCTAAACTTTTTGAAGTGTAGTGACAAAAGGTAGTGGAAATATCTACAGAGAAATGTGGCACCACTAATTTGTCTAAGTTGATGCTAAACTTTTTGGGGCACAGCAATTATATCAGGAGGCTTTTCTGGGTCATAAGAATTCAGAAATTGATTGTTGCCAAAAAGTAGATAAACTTCTACAAAGATAGCTGAAGTTTACACAGTTGTTTGGCCTAGTTAGCCAATGTATTTTAATACACTCGGAAATAATTTATATTACTTTTTCACTCCTCCTATCAGTCCTCCAAAATAGGGATTCAATATGTATCATATATATCAAAACACCACATTAAGTGTTTACACATGTTTTGGAAAATATTACCTTTTTTTAAAAATGCCAAATTACTATGTTAGTGAGTGGAGGAGAAGACAATGAGCCCTGAAACACTAATTTTATTTTGGAATTGCATGCACAACTCTAATAAACTCTGATATAGTTTGAAATGCTAAACTACAGTTTCCTCATTTTAAATTCTAGATCCAGAAATAGGAAAAAAATCAGAATTAAGTGCTGAAAATCTGCCCTTACCATTCTCATTTCTCACATTTCCTTAAACTGCCGCTCACCCAATACCTGCCATATTCGGAAGCCACAGGCAGGAAGTAATAATAGCTGACCAAGCCATAATCCCACCCAGCTTCGAAGCAAACTCCAAATTTTCTGCAGGGAATCCTGCACCTCCCAGCACATGTTCCGTGTTGGGGTAGGGCTTGGGGCATTTACCTGCACCTGAATGGGATCTCACTTCCCCCTCACTCCCCATCTCAGGTCTCTAAACCGTTTCTGGGAACTACCACTTGCCCCTTTGATCAAACAATAGGATTAGAAAAAGCATATAATGCAAATTAAGATATGTAAGGGAAAAAACCTCACATATTTTAAGATTTAAGATTCTTTCCTTTTTTCTTTTTTGAGAAATGTTACCAATGATTAGGGCAAACAGTATTTAACAACAGCAGATAAATCAACTCCACAGAGATTTCAAATTCAAAGCTTTTGTCTTGTTTGTTTATTGTTTTACATCTCTGGCTGTTTCAGGTCCTCTCCCTCCATCTCATCTTTTCCAACCTGTACTCAATTTGCATAAGCAAAACTCAAAGTACTGTAACTGATATTAGAAAATTCTCCCTGTGTTTTGTGAAGACGTATTGTGCTGAAATCAATAAGACTGTTTAAAATTCAAAGACCTGCAAATCGTTCTGTTTGTCCTTTGATAGGGCCTGTGCTGATTAAAATGCTACCAAGAAAGCTTAATTGCTGCACTAATTAAGAAGTCTTTAATTTCTTTCCTAGGATGTCGTTTGAAGCTGAGCTTGTACCAGTTCAGGGAAGGTATTTTCTTCCCTCCCTCTGCCCCCTCCTGGCCCCTCCCCTCTCCTCCCCGCTCCTCCTGTGCCCCCAACGACATCCCAATGAATGGGAACTAATAGAGAGAGTGGTCTCAGGTCTCACCATCTATTACTTAACAAAAATCGACACAGGATACAGAGTTCAGTGCAGTATGAAATGCAGTTTTCAGAAGAGCTGTAAGGTTGCAGGAGACAGTGAGGAAATACAGAGTAGCTGTTGCAGCTAAAGTCCCGGTGAATACCTGGATGACAACAGGCACTTTAGCTCGATGATGAGGGCATCCTATTTGGTTAAAAGGGGGCAGTGACAAGGAAATGCTTCTACTGAAACAGGGAAACATACAAATGTATTTTCCAAACCTGTGGTTTAAAAAAGAAGAATAAATCTGTAGGAAGGAGGATTTATAGTTGGGATTTGGTAAGTATCATTTTATTTTATGAGTATAAAATCATGAATTCTATGGGGATTTATTTTTTGACCCTTTTTATAACCCAGGGTGGCATAGCACTGTATTACATCCTTTCCATCCTTTTCTATTGACCTATTTTATTCACTGATTTCTCAAGTGGGGAAACTGACTAAATGATTTCACAAAGCTTTCTCTGTAATCAATAGTCATTTTTTAGGTTTATTCATGCTGCATTATAATTCTGGTAAATGACTGCAAAGCAGAAGATTGTAAGAAAGATACCAATATTGACAAAGCCAAGATAAGTCGTGTCTTTAAATCTTCAGAGTTTCAGTATAGCAATTGATATCATTATTTGAAAGAAAAAGATTGAAAATGCATATTTCATGGAATATAAAAAACAAATGATTGGGTAACTTAAAGACAACACATATCTGCATATGTTTCTTGTATATCTCAAAATTTCCTGAAAGCTTTGAGTATCCTCTTTTTATAGCATCACTAAGTGAAACAGAAACAATTTGGGCATATGCACAAAGGCAACAAGAAAAGGTTCATTACAATTTTATTCTTTTAAGTTTTTCCCAAGTTCTATTAGAAGCATGCACAGAAAAAATACAGATATATACTCCAGATATATACTGAATTCCTTTCAGTGACAGGACAAGGAGATAACACGCTTAATAGATTCAAAGGGAGATTTGCCATTCCGAGCACGACGTCACTCTAATTATGTTTACTCTAATTGAAAGCAAGGTTTTTTGGAATCTGAAATTACTTTCAGAATTTTTTTTTAAATAATGCAAGTGGATCAAATGTTGATCACAAGCATTTCAATCTTTCAAAATGTATTGGAAAATTAAATGAAAAGTGGAGTTTGGTACAAACAATGCCCCAGGGCAAAAAACAACTAACACTAGATTTTCCAGTCCAGCCATAACACAAATCAATTTGAGCACACGTCTATGGCCAGACTGCCAGATTGTTATGACTGCTAATTCACTCAATCAAAGAGTGCATTAGCACACCCGGCACAAATAGCTTTCACAATAGAGTGCACTTCTGAACAATTCTAAGATATATCACAACGGAGAAGTAAAAAGGAAGATCATTTTTACATCTGCATATTTACTAATGGACCTGTTTCCTTAATAGGAAACAGAAAAAAAAAAAAAGACTGAGATAAACTTCAGGCAGAGGTTTATTAAAGAGCTATCCAAGTTTGGCAAATCTAGAAAGATATCAGGGTACCAGGAGTTCACTGACTTTGTTAAACGTTTCTCAGGAGAGAGTCCAAAATTGATGATTGCACTTCAGTAGTAAATCATTGAAGATGGAGAAATTATGCCAAGTAACTCTCTCAAGCCTTTTTAACTTAGACATTCGGCCTCACCAATCAGCTCAGCAGATAAACTTTGACTGCCTTAAGCACAGACTTCTCTACTTCTATGCTTTCTGCCTCTGCCTTCCCCACTTAGGGTTCCAACTTCTGACTTTTAGTGACTCTCACTTCCACAGTCTTCCGCTCTTTTCCAATTCCCTGCCTCTCCTCAAGAACAAGGAATAAGGCTTTTATCTCACGGATACACTCTCTAATCAGGCGCAGAGAGCTCGGTGATAAATTACCCAAAGGACAGAAGGTGGGGAAGTGAAGGTGAACACACTATAACTTGAAGCACTCAAACTTTACATTACAAACTTCCGTCCTTAATAAAGAAGTGGTTTAAATGGTTATAAATAACTTTGACCTGTTTTACAGCATAGAAATGCATGGACTGTATATATGCTTACTGAATGCATATAGTAATTATCTATTCATATTCCTGTTTGCATAGATCTCACAGCCAAATGGTAGGATTTGTACCACGGCTCCTCTTTCCTGAAACTTCTATCCTCACCTCCTTTTCTCCTGGTTCAGAATGAAGGTGACGTGTAGCCAAAAATACTCTGCTGGCTATGGAGCGTATTTTAAGAAGTCTCGAAACCCATGCCAGGGAAGAGAGAGGGTAATGGCAAAGAGAAGAATAGTTACAAAGAGAAGAAAACAATCATCCTAGAATTGTTTTCCTGACTCCAAACTACATCATTTCCATGACAGGCAGTCAACTCTCCCTGATAATTTAGTTATACTTGTCCATCACTCCTTACTTCCAGTGTAAGTGTCCTAATTCCATCTGTGGGTTGGTATTGAGTTGCACAGCCAAATATTCGATAAAAAAACAAACACAGTGAGATCATTTTAGAGTTGGACTGTAAAAGGAAGCAGCAACAAGAATAATATAAATTGAGATTACTTCCCTTCATCTCTTCAGTCAGGCCATTGTGAGGGGAAAAGCAGACTGGATTGAAGTAAGGTCAAAAAGTCAGGCAGACATTTGAATCCCCAGTTTTCTAATAAATATTCTACCTTCAATTGTACCTTTTAATATGAGGCATTTTCTACTTGTCATACATCTTTCTCTTTAAATATCCCCAACTTATTTTCCTCTAAAGAAGATCAGTGTTAAGACCTATGAATTGCTTAAGGGATGCATAGCTAGGAATGGGGGTGGGGAAGAAGTTGTATGTAGTATAAATGCATGTTCAATATTAAAACATGAATTATTGTATAATTTTGTAATGTTAGGAGAAATGTATTAAACTCGATTTAAAAACTTTATATTGATTGACTGCTTTCTTGTTGTAATTTATTATCTTAGTCTTTTTTCCTCTTTGCTTTATTAAGTAAAAGAAGACATCATTGTCTGACAAATAGCCTATAAAAATTGTCCTATTTGAAGTCAGAAATTTCAAGGATTGTTAGAAAAGAATAAACTGTTTATTTATTTATTGCCCTTCAGAACAAAGAGTTTTTTTTAAAGTTGAAAGAATAACAATTGCCACCTTCCAGCCCGAGATCTTGTATGTCAAGTTTCAGCCCAGAGCAAATTTTTACAACAAGTTATAAACCCCCTGTAACAGAGGGTTTATTATAATGGAAGTGCTGACACAACCTTAACTATAGCGTTGTAAACGGCTATGCTATAATATCCATTAAGCAGAAAGAAAAATAAGCTGGCTGATCAATAATTTATACAAAGAGTACCAACTGCAGACATAATAACTGTAATGTTTGCAAAGCAATCTCTCTGCTCTCCAGGCTTAACAGTAAACGCAAACTAGCAACGCTGTTAATTTCCAACTCCTACAGATAAGAATACAAACAAATTACTTAAAATTATATTTTGCTCAACATTTAGCATGCCTCGATGGGATAAAATAAAATTTAATTATGATGCAACTTGTGCCGGATGCAAAGCTGTTTTGTTTTCCAGCACATTTTATTATGAAAGGACATTCATTTGGAACATCAATTATGGGGAAATAGTATGTTTCAATGAGTTGAGTTGGGTCAGGCAGGCTCTTCTAAGAGTTATTCAGACATGGAAACAGATTGACACTGTTTAACTTCAAAGAAAGTTACAGGGCTTTACAGAGCCACAACCTGAAATACAATACTGCAAGCTCTGATCCGAGTCAACTGTCAGTAAAAACACACCTTGTCATTAGAGTTCATGGGAAAAAAGACGCTGGCTTGGAAAATGTGGCCATCATTAGCATCCAGTGACTCTTGGAGTGCTCAATTAACGGTGAGCCTCATATGCATGGAAGCAAGATGTGTCATTTCTACCTAATAAATGTGGATCATAAAGTGTGAGCATTATTTTCTTTTCTGGAAAAATTTTAAAAGTAGATTTTCGTAGTTGTCCGTATTTATTACTGCCTTGCTTTTTATAATGTCCACGTGTGTGGAGTGTGTCATTTTGATATTTTTGTTCTTGTAGATGGCTTTTAAAGCAGAAAAAGATTTGAGAGGTGTCAAAGAAGGAAATACAAGAATTGAAGGATCCCCAAACGCCCACTATGTACATACTCAAGGTTGAACCAGACTGTACATTTCTAAGGTTCACATCTCCATCAGTCTTTTTTGTCTGTTCATTTCCTGGGGGGGTGTGGAACCCAGTAGAACGAAGAGACATTGCTATCAGAGTTGTAAAATGGTGTATTACCCTGTGAGCAATTGCACTTGGAAAGGAACCAGTAATTTATATGAGAAGTGTTTAAGATTGCCTGCTCACCCAGTGATCCATGCCAGGTCAGTTCCAGTAATGCCAGAAAACAAAAGGAGGTGCACATCACCGGGAAAGAGACACCTCATATGCCTTAAGAGCTTGGGAAGGGGAGCACTAAAATGCCATTTTCTCAAATGAACTGGTCATTACCATTTAAAATCCTGAGGAGCTGTGGGACTGGGGAGGAGAGAAAGAATTTTTCTTTTGATTTAACAGGGCTCTGAAGTACTAGTTTTAAGGGGGAGGTGTTTTGTTGTGATTGTCTCAGCCCTGTGCTTTAGCAAAGGTGAAATCCTGAAACAAAGGTGCATTTTAAAACAATGGAATGGAAAAGGATGAACACAATGGCTCTGAGAATGTAATTGGCCCATTTTAAACTTAGTAATGAACTGTTTTGAGCATTACCAGTACAAATAGTAATACCTCTCTGCTAGCAATGCCTATGCCCGGCTCTAAGTTGTTGTTAATTTTTTACTTGAATAGATTTTACTAGATCAACCCTTTCTCCACCAGTTTTCAGGAGACGACTATGGATACTGACAGGATGTTATGTAAAAAACCACTTTTTTTTTTTTTTAAGATTTTATTTAGGGGTGCCTGGGTGGCACAGCGGTTAAGCATCTGCCTTCGGCTCAGGGCGTGATCCCAGCGTTCTGGGATGGAGCCCCACATCGGGCTCCTCCGCTAGGAGCCTGCATCTTCCTCTCTCACTGGCTGTCTTTCTCTGTCAAATAAATAAATAAAATAAATATAAGTAAATAAAATAAATATAAATAAATAAAATCTTTTTTTTTTATTTATTTGACAGAGAAAGACAGCCAGTGAGAGAGAGAGAGCACAAGCAGAGGGAGTGGGAGAGGAAGATGCAGGCTCCTAGTGGAGGAGCCCAGAACGCTGGGATCACGCCCTGAGCTGAAGGCAGATGCTTAACCGCTGTGCCACCCAGGCACCCCTAAAAACCACTTTCTAAGAATTCTTCGCAGGCCTCCTTCTTCTTGTTTAACATAATCAAAGTGCAGGCTCTGAGCAGTCTACGGGGGCACTGGGGGACAGGTTGCACCACTGCCATCCTCAGGCACGTGCTTTCCCCATGTATTGTAAAGTCATTTTAGTTTTGAACTAGAGTTCACTTCATTCACATGTCCAGCATACCTTCCCTTGTGTATTTAGAGAAGGAACTAAAGAAAAAGACCATTTCCTATGTAAGTCAGAATTTATAATTTACCAATTGGCTCAAGATAGAGCACATCCAGGAATCTTCACAGATTTATCCCTATGTATTGTAAATTTCATGCATTTCGATGGGTAAGGCAATTATCGTATGCTTTCACACTTGTTGATATGTTTCTCTTCAGGTGGCCTCAAGTCATTCCTACTGCTTTTGGATAGCTAGGATAATGCTTAGCACATGTAGGATGGTCAGTAAAGTTCAGCTGGGTAATTAAAACTGTTTCTATATTATCCACCCATTTCCTTTGTCCCCAGATCGTCTAGACTGCTCCTTCCTTAAATCATATATTACTTGATTCGGAGCAGGATATTGAAGACTCACACAATTTTAAATATGCTCATATTTTGTTCTACTGTACAACTAATTTAGGGAAATTCTTGAGGCAAAATCCAAAGATACTAGATCAAATACCTAGAAAAGAGAAGCTTAGCCCTGTAACTCTGGGACTCATACAGAAAAAAATCTTTTCTTAGTCATCGGAGGAGCCATTGGGAGTGTTCACCAAGAATGGAATATAAGTGGTAGTATATTCTGATGTCCTGCTGCAGATGATGAGGGAATGCAAGTTCGTATGTGAAACACAGAAACCTCTCCCGTGCAGAACTGCAGCCAGGCTCTCACTACCAAATCCATTAGATCCATCCTTATATATACCTGATCTTGCAAAAGAGGAAACGGACATATTTTTTTTTTTTTTGTTAAAATAGGGGAACTTGCCTTTATACTCACAGCTAAATTGATGCTGAAGCCAGGAATTAGATTCAAGTCCTCAATGAAGTTTATTTTTGCCCCCAACTATTCTCGAAGGAAACCTTTTTGAGGTAAGGAGAGGAAATAATTTTTATCACTTCGTATATAAGGAGACTGAAAAAATAATAGACTGGCACAGCTGAATCTGGCCTCATGGTTCTCTGCCAGTTCCTGGCACTATTTAATGAATTTCTCTACACCCTCACAGAGCTCTCGATGTGTTCTCAGTTGCTGCTTAGATGTATGCACTTACGTGCTACAAGGCAGCACGATGAGGATGGAGAATCCTGAAAAAGACTTGGGGGAAATACTGTTACTTCAGGAATAAGATTTTGAGATCTAGAGAAATACTCCACTAATGTGTTGAAAAGTTAGTCAAAGTGCAAAAACCCCTGGGGTTCCTCGACTTTTGTGACTACCTCTGGCTTCCTTTGATTAGAAAATGGCAGCATCTACCAGTAAAAGTCATTTGTTGAAGTGCTTTGCAAAAGCAGGCATGAAACCAGCAGTTGATTGTGTAAACACATTACTTATCTGTGGTCTCTTACCAGCCTTAGTTTGCTTTTCCAAAGGGGACCATCCAACCTCTTTCTCCTATCCTTTTTCATCCTGACTTCAAGTGAGGCCACTCTACTTCTTTTCCAAGAGATGATTCAGGGATCACTCACAGCTATTCCCAACAGAGCAATAGCACAGGCCTCCTGCTGCCCCATTTAAATTGTCTGAACTGCGTGGCTTTTTCATTTACTCTCCCTTTAGAGTGAGGCTACAAAGTAGAGAAAACTTGAATGGCCTTGTATCTTCAAAGAAGCGCCTTGAGCTCTGGAATGCAACAAAGTGGGAGAAACCACTGAACACCAGGAAATGTCAACAATGAGGCGGGAATGCCTGGGCAGGTGGATTGGGGCCTTACCCTAGGCATTCTCTAGGACAAGGCAACTGACTCAGCCAAACAAGAAAATGGGTCTTTTTCTCACAGAAACAAATCTGACTGATGTTGAAACACACCGATAATAGCAGTGAATAAATTCGAACATATGCTTACCAGGGAGTACTTTGTTATATTTTTATGTAAGAGATTTGATTGACACATTGATGATAGTTCTTAGTAAAGAAGAATTAAAATTTCCAGTAGTCTGAACATTTTGGTCCTAATGGGAAGCTTTAGAACTTGACTGAAAAAAGCATTAAAAAAGACCTAAGATCAAACCCGTTTCAATAGCTAAAATGCATTTACACTTATTTGTAGTCTATTTAAAGGAAAGCAATGTTTCCAAATGCCATATGCCAATGGTAGCCATTGGAAGCTTAATTACTTCTAAACATCGAATATAAAAGTAAAGAATTAATAATGTATAATTGTAAACTTCCTTGTAACTATAATAAGTTTTAGGTGGCGTATCCAGTAACTAAACAAATGGCATTTTATATGCAAATGTAAAGAGAGAAACTCTTGTCTTCAATGTTATTTTTTATCTTAATATTCAGGAATAATCTTTATCAGTTTCTTAGCCGAAGCGTTCTAATAAATCTGATTGCCCGTTGAATATCCAAAGAGAGCCTCCCAATCAGGAATTGTCAAAAGTAAATGTGCAAAGTTATGTATATTCGATTTATGACGTTAATATTATTACCTATCATAAGACATTTAAAATCAATGTCAAAGTAGCGCTGCCTTTGAAGTCTTCCAAATGTATACAGCACTTACGCCGAGCCTTTTTTAAAAGAATATTTTCTATGAAAATATGCTTATATTTTTACAGTTTGATTAGCTATTATTTTAATAATAAGATTACTAAAATATCTTTTTATAGTTTAGCTACACAGGAACAGTTTCAAGGAACTGCTTTACACAGACACACACACACACACACACACTGATTTTCAGAATTTTCTAAGTAGCAATTATTTTCTTTATATTTATAGTCTATAACACACGGTATTTTTGGTATCCAAAAAATACTTACTTTTTGTTTCTACCTAAGTAATTTTAGTCTGAAAGCACTTGCTAATCATAACAACACAGCAAAAGTTTGTTTTGTAAATATTTTACTTTACTATCAGCCTTTGTTTTCTGATACAATGCTTTAAAAATATCCTCTGTTGTATAAAGGACATTGTTGCAAAAAGGCAGCTCAAAACTTGTCCTTCCCTTCCTTTCATTGATCTGTTGCCTCTTAGGTAATATGAACAGCTGTCTCCAGCTCCCCCACAAGCGAGCTGAACATAATAATAAGGTAGTGTTACTGGCCTGTATCTATGAATGATTCTGCAGAGCGCGCCAGTTCTTTGCTTCTAAAGATGAGGTAACAAAGATACCACAGAGAAGAAAACTGGTTACCAAAAGCCAGGGCTTCTGACTAAGGTTTAGTTATTTCTCTGCTAACCACTGAGTTTCTCTTTCAGTTGGGTTTCCAATAAGGTGAAGGTGCCCTCTGTAGGAGACTCCCAGTAAATGCTGCTTCTTTATATTTGGGTGACAACATACAAGTTCCCCCCCTTTCCAATTTATAAACAAACAAACAAACAAACACAGTACTCCATGCTAACGCAAGTTTGAACTCTTTATAAATCCTAGAGGGAAATTAGTATAAAGCTCATAATCAGCTATGTAAATCGAGTGTCTTTTCAAATGAGAGAAATTCAACACTGAGAAAGCTGTTACAGCACATCGGTGTTTGATATTTACTGACATTGTGTATGTAATAGGATGGGTCTTATACATTTAGCCGTGTTGTTGAAAGCAGAAAGACAGAAAGTCTTGGCAGAGTTCAGTGAAAAGTGGATCTAAACAGAAGAATCCACATGCAGAGAGACACATTCACCACCTAATAAATACACCTCCCCAAAAGGTCTTCTTATCTTCCCTTCTTATAAAGGTTACCATAATGCAGATTCATTATCAGTCCCACTGGGTAGCATATAGCTTGGTAAGAAATTGCTTTTGTTAGCATGCTCATAGAAAGAGATTAGCTATTTCATCAGATCTCTTGGGGCTATTTGAAATTTTGGGAATTCTCTGTGTAATTTAAAATGGAAGTTAAAGCCAATGTGAATAGACTAGGGAAAATCTCACAAATTACACCTCTCCATCTGGAAGTTTCCTCATCACTCATTGCAAAAGTACAAGCTGAAATCACATTTGTTACAGGCAGGAGAGATTTCATCAGTGATGATGCAATTATGTGTATATTAATGTTTTAATAACTAAGCATTTTGGTTGCAAAGAAAAACCTAAAATTTAAATGCCCGTTAGGGTTTGGTTTTAATTTTTGGTCTTTAGTGACTTTGCATATTATTTAGAGTCTATCACTGAATCCATCTATTTACATTCTTTGGACTGTGACTTCAGCCTCTATGGAATGTGTGTAGGAGTCTAGTATCACCTGTATTGCAAATTAGGGGATGAACCAGTGGGCATGGGAGTGTAAGAGAAGAGAGTATCTGCCTCCTTTTACCTATCCATCTACTTTTGTCCTTTACTATCAGTTCAAACATCCCTTCTCTGTGAATCTATGTTCCCATAGTGTGGGGTGGTATGTACCTCAAGGACAACAACATTTATGGAGCAATTACTATATGCCAGGCACTGTGTTAAATGCTTTATATAGGTTATCTCATTTAATCTTCCTAACACACAAGAAAGACAGGCAGTTATTATTATCCCAAAACAAAAATGAGCAAAGTGAAGCTTGAGAGGTTAAATTTCAGTCCACTCCAGGCCTGATCTCTTCTCCACGACAATACACTCCCTTTTGATCTCACTTACTTTCCCACCTATCTTTCACATGCTCAACTTATCTGTGTCCCTGTCTTCCTAACACAGCAGCCTAGTGAATCCCTAACCGGGACTAATGCGGCAATCTGCTATCCCTCTGGATGACTGAGCATTGCTAAAGACTGTCCCATAGCTATGCAGATTGGTAGCCTTAATTATTCATGACTCTTAGTTACAAGCTTTAAATTTAAGCCAGTTTATCTAGAAAGGGTGTTGAAGAAGTTCACATCAGCACGTTAATAGGAGGTCAAGGCTCCAGTTAGTCTTAGTGATAACTGCAACCAGAGATTTCAAGCATCCTTATATTATCTCTGATCTCCGAGGACACATTTTTCAGCGTTGTCTTCCCCCAGTTTCTTGGTCTAGAGTCTTTCATACAGCTGGATTCACGGTGCCTAGCAGCACCCGTACTCTGTGCTCCTAGCTCTACCACCACAGATGCGCTGAGATTAGCTTTCTTGATCCCTGAGGTCCAAAATCCAAGAATGGGCTCTGAATGGGTCACTCTGGGACATACATACATTTCTGGGTGAAGAAACCCGTCAAGGGCAGTATCAGCTAGTGATTAAGAATGTGTGGGATGCGAAACGAGACACCTGGGATTTAAAGCGTGGACTGTGTGTGACTAGGGACGAGTTTACAACCCACTGCCTCGATTTCGTTATCTGTAAGAAAGGAGATAGTAATTGTATCTACTTCATTGCATTGTAATGATGATTAAATAAGTTCATATAAAAGACTTTGAATAGTTCCTGATTCTGAGTGTGTTAGTTACCACCGATCATTCAGGCCTTAGGATTGGTTCTGGTTGTCATAGATATCCATTCACAAATCAAGCCCTGTAGCCAGTGAGGCAAAAGAACTTAGCATTGAAGTTAACACTTGAGGGACATGTTTTTTTTGGTTGGGGGGGGCTGAGAAATTTTCTAGAACGGGGAGACTTTTTCAGGTGAATGATTGAGGAGTGCTTGACAATCGCCAGATGCTTGTTATACAACCATGAAATAATGTGATCTTTTATACCATTAGAGGGCCATTCATCTATCTTATGTGCCCTTGATTAGTTTTATCTCCCCTTCCCCTCAGTGATCATTCTAAAACTTGCTCAAGTGCTAAACCCAACTCCTCATGTACTAGATCCATATTCTGCAATGATAGTCCTATTGCAACAGAGTATTTAAGATAATCAAGTTTTCACCGTTTCTTGCTGGGATTTTTGCCAGAGGCTCCTGGCTGACTCTCTTTCCTGATCTTGCCCTTCATCCATTCACATTATTGCCAGATCCACACTGGGAACATGGGTGTACGGTCTTTAATAGAAGTCTGTTCACACAATCCATATACTTAAACTCTTCAGTGGCACCTCTTCACCTCCAAGGTAGGACCAAGCATGACCTAGAAGACCTTTTCTATCTCCTTTGTTTTGTATTTTAATACTCCCAGGAATAATTTTTATTTTAGAACGTCTAAAGTGCTGAATTTGTAAATTAAATCATGCTGCTCCTGTGATGAAAGTACTTCCATTCCTTCTCATTAGATACTGGACAGAATTCTGTTCCTTTTCTTCATAGTATTGTTCATAACTTGTAATTTTACACTAGGTTGTTTACTTTTTTATTGTGTGACTACTTTTACTAGTACTAAGTTCCTTTAGACTTTTCTATTTCATTCCTTCTTGTATTCTCTGTTTAGTATAGTGGTTGGAATATAGAAGGTAAGCAATGTTCTTTGAGTGATAAATGACCTACTAGTAGTAATATGAATAGACCATGTTGTAGCACATGTCTGAGTTCTTGCTTATGACTGTCTCTTCCAACATTTATTTGCTTAGCTAATTCTATCTCATCCTTTAAGAATTCTTTCCAAGAAAGATTCTCTAAACCTACAAGAAAGTGGACTGTTTCATATCTAAGCTCTTGCATTATTCTGTGTATGTCTCCATTTTATTATTTGTTAGATTTTATTGATAGCACCTGTCTTCATTAAGGACAGGGAACAGGTCTCACTCATCTCACCATCACTCAGCATGATGCTTAACATAAAACAATCCTCAAGTTGAACTTTGCTTCCTTTAAGATGCACATTAAACCCCACCTGAATGACCAAGCAAGTTTTAAATTAATGAAGTAATATTCTCCACTTTCTTTAAGAATATATTATTTAAATAATTATATTCTACCTCTTCTTTAATAACTTCCCTGAGAATATCCTTTTTGTCTTCTTATTGTTTATCTACTATTCAGCTGTTAAACTGTTATATTATAAAACTTTAAAAATTATTGCCTTGAACTGCTATTTTTACTTTGAGCAGTTTAAATTTTGAATGGGTTTATATCTCCTTTTTTCATCTCACCAGCTGGAGAATGGGGGATTTTGTCCTTGTAAATCCTAGGAAAAAGCACATATGCATATAATAAGCACTTGTTCATTTCAATCAATTTGGATAAATTTGAAGTATGTGTAAATTCAAGACATTTAGAATATCCTGTGTACTATATTGGTTAGCGTTTTTCTGCACTATAATACAACCCAGAACTTTTGGCTTAAAAAAACCCCACTATTTCATTTAGTTTGTGCTTTGTGGGAGGGCTGAATGGTACTTCTGGTCTCAGTCAGCTCAGCTGGTTTGTATGGTCTACAATGGCGTCATTACATGTCTGGTGATTAGCATATTGCCATTGTAATTGATGCTGGAGTTTTACCAGGCAGGTGTGTTTGCTGTGAATATTCTTGTACATGTTAACTTGTGGACACATGCAAAACATTCTGTAGGTGCTATGGGTTGCATCATGTCTCCCCCAAATTCACATGCTGAAGTCTTAACCACCAATGTGACTGCTTTTAGACATAGCGGAGAAAGTAACTAGGTTAAAGGAAGTTATGAAGTTGGAGTCTTAATCAGATTGGATTGGTGGCCTTATAAGCAGAGCAAGAGAGATCTCTCTCTCTCTCCCCACATGCATGCAGAGAAAAGGCCGTGCACAGTGAGAAGGTCAGGGAAAGAGTCCTCATCAGAAACCCAACTAGCCAGCACCTTGATCTTGGACTTCCCAGCCTCTAGGACTGTGAGAAACAAAATTCTGTTGTTCAAGCTAGCCAGTCTATGGTATTTTGTTATGGTCACCTGAGGAGTCTAAGACACTAGGGTACGTACCTAAGAGTGGACTTGCATGCTAATAAGGTATACATATATTTAAATTTATTAGACAGATCAAATTGTTTTCCAAATTATTATATCACTTTAAATCTCAAAAGTTGTTCTATATTCTTCCCAACTGCTGATATTCTAGAACTTTTGAAATTTTGCCAGTTAGGTGTATATGAAATGGAAATCAATGGCAGTTTTAATTTACAGGTCCTCATTACTAAGATTGGGAATTTTCTCATATGGTTTTTGGACATCTGGATTTTGTCCTTTTTTCTTTCTTTTTTGTTTATATCATGTTTTTTCCATCATAAAAAGTGTACTCTTTAATTCCCATTCTTTATTTCCCCCATCCTTCTACCCACCTCCCCTCTGGTAACCATCAGTTTGTTCTCTACAGTTAAGAGTCTGTTTCTTGGTTTGTCTCTCTCTCTTTTTCCTTTTGCTTGTTTGTTTTGTTTCTTAAATTCCACATATGAGTGAAGTTATAGGGTATTTGTCTTTCTCTGGCTGACTTATTTCACTTAGCATTATACTCTCTAGCACCATCCTTGTTGTTGCAAATGGCAAGATTTCATTCTTTTTTATGGCTGGATAATATTCCATCATATATAGACATACCATTTCTTTTTTATGCATTGATCTATGGATGGACCTTTGGCTGCTTCCATAGTTTCACTATTGTAAATAATGCTGCAATAAACACAGGGGCATGTGTCCTTTTGAATTAGAGTTTTGGTATTTTTTTGGGTAAATACCTGATGGTGCAATTACCGGATTGTAGGGCCATTCTATTTTTAAGTTTTTTGAGGAACCTCCATACTGTTTTCCACAGCGGCTGCACCAGTTTGCATTCCCATCACTGGTGCATGAGGGTTCCTTTTTCGCCACATCCTTGCCAATGCTTGTTGTATCTTGTGTATTTGGTTTTAGCTGTTACAGCTCCATCCAGGAGCCATTCAGGTGTTAGGTGATCTCTCATCGTAGTTTTGATTTGCATTTCCCTGATGAAGAGTGATGTTGAGCATCTTCTCATGTGTCTGCTGGCCATCTGCATGTCTTCTTTGGAGAAGTGTCTGTTCATGTCTTCTGCCCATCTTTTAATTGGATTATTTGTTTTTTGAGTATTGAGTTGTATCAATTTCTTATGTATTTTGGATACTAACCCTATATTGGATATGTCATTTGTAAAATCTTCTCTCATTTGGTAGGTTGACTTTAGTTTTGTTGATTGTTTCCTTTGCTGTGCAGGAACTTTTATTTTGATGTAGGCCCGATAGTTTATTTTTGCTTTTAACTCCCTTGCCTCAGGAGACATATCCAGAATGCGAGATTACTGCCTGTGATTTCTTCAAAGATTTTTATGGTTTCAGGTCTCACATTTAGGTCTCTAATCCATTTTGACTCTAGTTTGGTGTATGGTGAAAGAATGTGGTCCACTTTCATTCTTTTTCATGTGGCTGTCCAGTTTTCCCAACACCATTTGTTGAAAAGACTGTCTTTTCCTCATTGCATATCCACTCCTTCTTTGTTGAAGATTATTTGACTGTACAATTGTGGATTTATTTCTGATTTTTCTCTTCTATTCTATTGATCTATGAGTCTATTTTATGCCCGTACCATACTGCTTTAATTACTACCACTTTTAAATGTAACTTGAAATCTAAAATTATGATACCTCCAGTATTGTTTTTCTTTTTCAAGATTTCTCTAATTGAGGTCTTTTGTGGTTTCATACAAATTTTAGGGTTGTTTGTTGGACATTTGAATTTTTTTTCTTCTGTCAAGTGTCTGTTCTTTTGCCCATTAAAATTTTTACCATTTATGTGCTCTCTTTTTGATGTATAGAATTCATTTATTTATTCTGAATACTAATTCTTTGGCAGTATGTGTTGAAAATATATTCCCCCCTGTCTGTTGCTTGTATTTTCATTTTCTTTGTGACAGTTTTTGATGAACAGACATTCTTAATTTTAATGTAGTCAAATTCCTATTTTTTTATAGGTTTCTCATTTTGTGTCTTGCATAAGAAATTTTCCCTACTCTAAGAACACAGAATTATTCTTTAGGTTTTTTCTGCAATTTAGTGGTTTTTTTTATACACGGAAGTCTTTAATACAGTGGAAATCAATGGGTTTAACAGCAGAGATACTGGGGTGGAGAGAGGTGAGCAAAAGTGTTGTTACTGGCACCTAGTAAGTAGAGGTCAGAAATGTTGCTTAATATTCTACAATGCACAGGGTAGCCCCTCACAACAAAGAATTATCTGAACCGAACTGTCAACAACTATGCTAAGGTTGAGGAATCCTTGGAATAGTGGTTTGTATAATATAACTTTAATCACTATTATTAAACACTATGTGTGTGCTTTAAAAAAAAAAAGTGTACTGTACAATTGTAGATTTAATTGGTTTCTGCATTCAATGTGCTTCTTTAAGTCAATCTTGTTAATTTTGTGGTTTGTACTTTCATAATCTTACTGTTTTTTTGACTACATAATTTATCATTATTGAGAGAACTGTGCTAAAATCTCCCAGCTTGTGGACTGATCTCATTCTTATAGTTTTTATAGTTCTGTCTGCTCTTGCTTTAAATAGTTGGAGGCATATCAAAGTGCCAGGAACCAGCTGGAAAAGGCTCAAACTGGCCAAATCTGGACCAATTTCAGCATGAAAATAAAGACTAATACATGGATTACAATTATTTAAATAAATAAAGTAATAAATACATAATCTGGGTAGAAGAAAAGGCTTCTTCTTACAATGGAATGACACTTTGTGACTGTAGAGGGACTAATGGAGTGCTATTGGCAGCCATCACAGTGCTGCTTGATTCAGGTGAGTTAGGAATGGATATTAAAGACAAGAGAATAAAATTCAAAATTTAAAAGGTAGTGCAAATAAAATCACAAAATGAGATGATAGGTATAAATACAAAAATATTAATGATTCCAATACCCTTGCTTCCTCAGCTGTCTGCTCAGCCAACCCTCGCCCCACCACCACTCTCTGAGCCTCACTGTGTCCTCAGTCCCACCAGTCTCTGACACTCCTTTGAACTCCAAACACACCACCACTTTTTTGATTCCCCCACATTTTTTCCTCCTTGTCTGTGTTCCACAAGAAGAAAAGGGAAGGGCAAGAGGAAGAAGGCTGCAAAGTGCTCAAATGTGAAGCAAAAGTTGATCTGAATTTGTAAATGCCTCACACTGAAGCAGGTGTCAGTGCTTGGCTTCTATCTCAAATTTCTGCTTCTCCTGTACTTACTGCTCTCAGAATATCTTACTTAGTTGTTTTTCTTTTTTTTTTAAGATTTATTTTATTTGAGAGAGAGAGGGAGAACCTGCAAGGAAGCAGGGGAAGGGGCAGAGAGAGCCGGAGAGAGAGAATCCTCAAGCAGACTCCCTGGTGAGCATGGAGCCCAACTCCGGGCTAGTTCCCAGGACCCTGAGATCATGACCTGGGCTAAAATTAAGAGTCAGATGCTCAACCAACTGAGCCACCAAGGTGCCCCTATAATTTTTTATAATTAAAAAATATGTCTGCACTTTATTTACAGGATCTGAGAATGAGTCATACTGTGGTAGATCTGCAGGCATATTCCCTCCTGCCCCTCTTCCTGCTTCCCAGAATTTGCCTCAGTATACTAACCCAGGCGCTTCGGAGTACTACATGGACTTAGGGGTATAAAGAATCTTGGCATTCTTATTTGGAATGCCGAGGCAGAAGTATAAGCTCTCACTTTCTCTGCGGGGAGCACTGGGGGGGACTGTGGTCCCGATTGCTTTTGGAAGACAGTCTGCAGTCCTGTTGGAAAGGTGACTTGCAATGAAGCAGATATCCTAGACAGCAGCACCAAAAGAAGGAGCCGTTACTAAATCCAGCAACCATGGAGCCTACCCTATCTCTGGACTTTCAATCACTGGGGCTAATAAACCCACCATGTTGTTTGTGCTTTCTAGATGTGAGCGCGTGCACACACACACACACCCAACTCACAGCAACATTAAAGAAAAAAGCAGAAGGGAATGAAAGCAAACCAACAAAGGGTATAAATCATGAGAAAAATCTGACCATGACTAAAGATAAGAATTAGAGCAAGGATATTCATGCTTTGTAAAAGTTGGTCAAATGATAACAAATCCTTATGAAGATAGGCTATACGATATTTTTGTCAAAAAATAGATAATGATTCAAAATAGCTTATTAACTTTTCAGAAGTATGCATTAAAGGAGCAGCACAGATAGCACTTTCAAAGCTGTTCAGGCAAATTTACCCATTTAGGAGTTCACGATTAGAAGCTTAGTATCAGTCATTAATATACTTTGGTCACATCACTAACACTAAATTTAGAAGTCTAAGTTTTTCTTGTTTACTTTAAGGTGTATTCCATTAGGGCACAATTCTTTTTTGATTCCATATGGAAAGTGTCTGTAGGCAATTTTGTGGAAGACAAGGAACTCTAACGGACAAGGTAAATTTAAGCTGTGCCAAGACTTTCTCCACGTGGCCAGAAATATTAGGCCAGTCTTCTTTTACTTAAAAAAAAATCTTGGCATGAAAAAGGCAGTAAAAAGGACAAATACTGTATGATTCCTCTTACAAGAGGTATCTAGAATAGGCAAGTTCATGGAGACAGAAAAGAAAGTAGAGGTTACCAGAGACCGAGGGGAAGCGAGAAGGGGGTCACTGTTTAATGGGTACAAGGTTTCTGTTTGGAAAGATCAAGAAGTTCTGAAAGCGGGAAGTGGAAATTGTTGCACAACATTGTGAATGTACTTAATGCCACTGAAGCGTATACTGAAAAATGGTGAATTGTATGGTACGTACATTTTACCACAACAACCATTGACAGCACCCAATTTGATGTACAAATTCAATTATAAATGCTTCCATCTTCCCCCCAAAAGTGAGAGTCTATGTGAGGTGACCAGTGGGACAAACAGAAAGTGGGTGGGAGGTTAGGAGAGGCCAGGAGGAGCAACGTGTGTATGGGTCAGAACATTATTCTCTCCCTCCTTCCCTCTCTCTCTTTTTATTTTTATTTTATTTATTTATTTATTTTTAAAGATTTTATTTATTTGACAGAGATAGAGACATCCAGTGAGAAAGGGAACACAAGCAGGGGAAGTGGGAGAGGAAGAAGCAGGCTCATAGCAGAGGAGCCTGATGTGGGGCTCGATCCCATAACCGGGATCACGCCCTGAGCCAAAGGCAGACGCTTAACCGCTGTGCCACCCAGGTGCCCCCCTCCCTCTCTTTTTAAAAAATGTTGTACTGTGTTCTTTAATGCACAGAAATTAATGTCCCTGTCCAATCGACGTAACTGCAAAGCAACTTAATTTAAAAGAAGTTAAGATATCAATATCTACATCTTTAAACAGAATATGGTCCTTTGGCAACAATGAATCACCAGATAAGGGAAAATATCAACTGGAGACAATCTATTTACTCATTTAAGGTGTGAATTCTGTGTTAAAGCACTGCCACATAAGTCTCTAGCCTCGGCTGGGAATTCTCCTAGAATGGAGATTTTCCTGTTTTGTGAAGCATCACATTTTGCCCTACGCAGTTGGGACTGCTGGAATATGCCCTTTAAATTGAGTAGAAGCCCTCAGACCTCATTCCACCAACATATCATGTCCCATTTTCATATCATAATAATACCTTACATTTATTGAATTCTTTCTTCATGCGGGTACCCTGCTAAATGTTTTAAGTGTATCATCTCATTCTACCCTCATAACAACTGTAGGAAGTAAGTTGCAGTTTTACTCCTGAATGTTTTCATTTTTATAAAAAAAATGTTTAGCTTTCACTAAAAACAAAACAAAACAAAGCAAAAAAACCCAAAAAGGAGCTCAGTAGATGTCCTCAAAGCGTTTCTGTGATCTGGCCATCTGCTTGCATTAAAGCAAGCTGGGTCTCCATTTTCTGCTTCAACTTCTTCAAAATATCCTGTAAACTGGTAAAGTTTAAGGACATAAGTGGGAAGAAAATTCATAAGCTTGATCACTTTCCCAAAACATAATGTAATGAAACTCACTTGCAAAGTTCACAGCACAGATCCTCCTGATGCAGTGGAAATTGAGCTCACTTCATTTTTTTTTTAAACTTAAATAAACTATTGAGATCTCCTATTGTATTTCTTTTATAATAGGCCCCTTATCTATGACAAATTATCTCAGTTTTCCACGTGGAGACTAAACTTCTTAACTTTCTTGCCAGCAATGATTATTTTCCACTAGTTCAAATATGTTAGTTAATTGGCACTTAATATTATTATTCTTATTTCTAAAAATGCCTAGTTTTTTTCACCTGGTTTATAGGGCACAGATGAGACACAATTAGATTAGAGGAAACAGCTTTCTGTTTCTAATCAGGCTCAGATTCACAAACCACAAAGGTAAAATCATTCTGATTTGTAGGTATTTTTCTGCATATACTTATTTTGCCTTCCTCTCTATATACGATTACATAATATAGATTCATGAGAAAGGAACATGTACCATAAATGCAGGGTTCAAGAAACTCAAATGATTTCAAATTACCATACTTCACTCAACCATTGAGAGCACTCTTGATTTGAAATATTTTATGTTGGCACCATTTCTCTGTATTTCTTTATGTTCTCTCGTCATTACGGATTTTTAGATCTACACAAATATATAAGTAAGCTTCTGACTCACTCTGATTAGTCTGTGCCACTTTATCTCTACTGTAGTTAAAGATCTTCCTTTGAAGTTCTCACTTTCAGCTCCTGCAACCTGTAACTTCCCAGCATGTTGCTCTGTTAAATCTGCCTGGCTTTCTCTCCATCATGCGAAGCAGTCTTGGTTAAAAGCTGGATGCAGTGGGGAAAGCTTCCTGAGAATTTAGGCTACTAAGCCCTTCAAACCCCTTCTTTAATATTGGCCCTCAAGCAATAAGCTTTTTTCTTTCAGGAGTAGTTAGCTCCGAGTACACTCCCTATTCTAGTAGTATGTGGCGCTTAGCGCTAAGCGTCTTCATGACTTTCCAGGACAACGGTTACCATTTAGGACTACCTTTTATGTATTAAATAGGACATCACCAGGGCACCTGGATGGCTCAGTCGGTTAAGCATCTGCCTTCAGCTCAGGTCATGATCCCAGGATCCTGGGATTGAGCCCAGCCAGCATGGGACTCCCTGCTAGCAGGAAGTCTGCTTCTTTTTCTCCCTCTGCCCCTCCCCCCCACTCGTGTTCCCTCTCACTCACT
Organism: Ursus maritimus; assembly: GCF_017311325.1. Classification (NCBI taxonomy): domain Eukaryota; kingdom Metazoa; phylum Chordata; class Mammalia; order Carnivora; family Ursidae; genus Ursus; species Ursus maritimus. The sequence continues at coordinate 45,661,404 of NW_024423344.1, forward strand.
CTGCTCTCTCTCTCAAATCAATAAAGTAAATAAATAAATAAGACATTACCAAAAATAATAATAATAATAAATAAGTAAATAGGACATCACCATTAGAATTTAAAAACAAAAGCTAAATTTATGTCAAAAAATAGAAAGAAAAAGACACCTGTCCTGCCCACCCGCATTTTATTATAAGTCAAATTAAAACAATCATGAAAGTTATTTATTTTAAACCATTTGATATGCAATCCACAGTGCCCACCCAGACTAGAATTTGCAGGGTGGCAGAATATTACACATTTAATATCTCAGTAATCATAACTATTAAAATAATCATAATAACACTTTGCCTTACTGAGTACCTTTCATCCAAGAATCTCAAAGCCATCTCTAAACATTAATTAGTTCTCCTAACACTTCTACCAGATAGATAAATATCATCATCCCATTCCCCTGGTGAGGAAACCCACACCCTGTTTGTGAGTAGCCCCAGGCTATTCGGTGAGGCGGTCGCAATTCTGAGGGCGCTATCTCAGTGAACAAAATTCCCACCTTATGCGTTCCTGTTTCATTAGTTTACATTCGTTCTAAGCAGGCTGTGTTCCCAGAGAGCTGTTTTAAAATCGTCAATGAGCTGTAAAATAATTTTAAGAATATACGTAAATCCCCAGTGAAACTAATAAAAATAGGACCACAGGAATAGGATCGCATGTGAACATTTCCCTGACATTCATTTCTAAATCTTTGTTCCCCAAATGTCACAACAAATAAGAATGAAGTCTATAATCAATTTGTACTTGCCATGATTCTTCTCTAAGTTTTCATAATTAAGCCATATCACTGTTTTTTCTTTCTATACTTGCTCAGTTTCCTTGTGGTGTTTCACAAAGAAAAGTTTAACTCTCCAGCTGATTCAATTTCTTTTAAATTGAGCTGTTGTAGATAAAAATTGAAAATATCTGCATTCATTCCTTTTATGCTTATGATGCTGAAAACTTTGAACACAGTCAAATTTACATGGAAAAAAACCCTTGGGTTTTGAGATGAAGATTTTGCTTTATTCTTTATCTGCCTTGGCGTTCTAGTCACCACTTAATTTTACACTTTTTTTAGGTGATTTTTTTCTATCTTATACTTACATGAAGCTAGGTGATTTTTCACTTTAGTTGTGGATTTTCATTGTGAATAAATGTCCACTCCAAACATGGCCTTTCTCACTATATTCACTTACACCATACAAAATTTTACACATACATTAATTATAAGTTAGAATTTTGGGGAGTCAGGCAATTACGTCTCAGACAAAAATTTATAGTACCAGAACAGTATAGACAGTATCATAGATATTCAAATCCTATAAACCAATTCAGAACTACTTATGCTAATGGTTTCTGAATGTTAATTATAGAGTCTGGGAGCTCCTAATGTTAAGTTAGAGTCCTTTAAATAGGTAATATTAAGTTTGGTTCCAGACCATCTACTTATCCAAGTCTAGAAATTCGGGAGAGTTGGAGGGTAAAATTGACCTGTATTTGTTGTTCTTTTAATAACTTGCTGATATCCTAAAGCTATTCAAGTAAATTCACTTTTATTTAAAACATGTGAACTTTGCATTATAAACTTTTATTGCATTATCTACCATCTTCATATTTTGGCTCTAATGAAATATGTCTCATCTTTTACCCACTTTTCTACAATTTCCTTACTTCTCTTATTTATCTTCTACCCACCATTTTGCTGTTCTGTTTCCTAAAAGCCCACCACCAAACAGTTGCTTGAAAATATCCTCCACCAAGTAATGTGGATCCAAGATATTTTTATCCCTATGTAGTGAGAGTTATGTTGGTTTTTCTAAACCCCAACGATGTTATCTAACTAGATTATTTGTCATAATCATTAACATAGCTCTTGTACTTAAGAAGTAACCCAGTTTTAGCAGCCAGAGATGCCATTTTGTTCTAATTGAGCATTTTTTCCATTTATGTATACAGAGCTGTGATTTTTTTTTACTTTGATGCCTTTATTTTCTGGATTTCCTATTTTTTTTAAGTGGGCTCCTCGCCCAGCATGGAGCCCAATGTGGGGCTCCTGAGAGACCTGAGTTGAAATCAAGAGTCAGATGAGCTACCAGGGGCCTCTGGATTTCCTATTTTTGAACACTACATAATTTTTCAAGTCATTACCTATGCATCCCATTTTATATGACATAAAAACCTAAATTTCATGGGGTCAAGTTTCTGATTGGAAGCAATGTTGGAAAATAAGAAGAAAGCTGATGATGATTGCAGTAATTCTGACCCATTCAGGGCACAAAGTGATATTTGGAGACATGTTGGTCTGAGAACTACCCTTCTAAAAGTGAAAATGTTCTTCGATACTATAGGGACACCTTTCATCTTCTGTGATTTGCTGAAAAGAATGAGTTATATTTCACATGCTTCGGATGGATTCAGAAATACCTCTTTCCAACACTTATGTTTAAATATAGTCTCACACATCTGACACTAAACCCCTGAGTCACCAAGAGCAGATTCAGTTCACCCCCTCCTTCACCCCACACCCCAGGTTAGTATCAGGGCCAGACTTGTAGGCAGAAGGGCCCCATGCAATCTTTTCAGCCTCCCATAAAATAATTATTGAGTGATCACGCAAGGCAAGGATTAAGTTGTTGCAGGTTAAGAGAAACAAGAAAAGGTGGGCAGAGAATAATTGGGTTCTACTGATAGCTTACCTGAGGACACTAGTTTAAAATACTTCCTTTAGTGGAATATGGGATATTCCAGGAAGGAAAATCTCATGAGTTAAAATATTCATATTTAAAAAGAAAATTATGGCATAGTTGACTTTACATCGCCTAATTTAAGATTAGTGGATATCAGGAGTAAAAAGTCTTTTTGTTTTCGTTTTTAAATCAAGAAATAAATAAAAGTAGATATTTAAGAAAAAATATTTAAGAACTACATAGAAGTAAAAAAAATGAGAATTTTTCTCAAGGACATGGCAATATATAGTGCATTTACTCATTTAAATAATAGAAATACCAGATGAATATAACTATATATATTTTTTTCAAACGAATGTAAGCATACTTAAGTTCAGATATTGTAGCTATTTGAGAAGAGCTTAAGAATTGCAAGAGGGAGAAATAGATTTAGGCTCAGAGAAGCAGAGAACAGATATGCAGAAATGGAGACAAGAGGAAATTAGAAACACCCCAAGGAAGAAAAGACCTCTTCCTCATTTCCTCTGATCCTGATTACCTGGTTCTCCACATCTCCTTGATCCAGTTCCCCTTAGCCGATTGCTACCTCCGCCTGGATCAAAGAGTTACAGCCCATGCTAGAGCACCCCCTCCTTAAGGCTGGGCAGCCAACCATCCCTATCAACTTCAACCTGCTACCACCTCTCCCTTCACCATCTCCCGGAGCCTCATTTCCCTTCTACCTGCTTCTGATGAGTCTCTGATAATGAAATTTGTCCTATCCTTTCATATTTTTAAGAAAACTCTTGACACACATTTTTGATTATGTTATATTTGACACAATTCTTTAAATTATTTCCAACCCAAATCACTTTCCTAGCATATAAAATAAATCTTAGATTTATTTATTTATTTATTATTTATTATTTGTTTGCACATTTAGCACCTGCATTTGATCTTGAGCTCCTCTACGAAAAGGGCGCATATTACCCATATCTGTGTTTTTAGCGTCTAGCATAAAACCCGACACAGAACAGTTGCCATAAATAATTTTTAAATTAACGATTGAAGGAGCAATTTTTACTCAGAGGTTACATTCACACAATTTTTTAGCTAACTCTTTATGATGGAAATGGTATATTTATTTATAAATCATATTAGCACCATTTTTTTAAAAGATTTATTTACTTATTTGAGAGAGAGGGAGAGAGAAACAGAGAGTGGGGGAAAGGGCAGAGGGAGAGACTATCCAAGTAGACTCTGCTGAGCACAGAGCCCGATGTGGGGCTGGATCCCACATGCCATGAGATCAGGACCTGAGCTGAATCTAAGACTCAGACACTTAATCAACTGAGCCACCCAGATGCTCCATATCAGCACAATTTTTTAAACAAATAATTTTATAAGGTAAATGTGAGTAAAGTTACCTGCAATGTAACAATTCATTTCTTGTATCTTGATACTTTCTTTGAAACTGCTTATTTTAAAATACTGAAAAAATATGTCCTTGTTAATAAAGAGAACAAAGCAAAATTTCAAAATAGTCATCTACAGAATTATACCAGAACATTGAAAATCCAAAAGAATGTCTGTGAGATGTTCTTTGAATAACTCAAAACAGTATAGATTAGTTATGACATTAGACTAAATTATTATAATTTCCCATTCTGTAGTCAAAGTGTCTGTATTTAAATCCTGGCTTTGCTCTCCATGAGACAAGTTAATTAACACTGGACTAATTATTTAATGTCTTTATACCTCAACTATCTCATCTGTAAAGTAGGGATAATGGTTAAGTTGTCTGGGTTATTACATGAGATAATCCATGGAAAGCACAGCCTGACATATCCATACATGTATCCTGATTTTTAAATTGCATATAGGGCCATATAGTACACCTTATCCTAAGCCATTTCAACTGATAATGCATTGCATAGAGCAGAACTCAATAAATATTTGTTAGATGAATAAATTGAATACATGATTCTTACACACATGAATCACCATTATTTTTTGATAGCATGAATGTATTTTTTCATTAGATGTACCATGATTGGTTCAATAACTTCTCTTTTGATGGACTTTTAAACTCTTATACTTTTGAGTTTTTTTATCATTATCAATATTTTTAGTATTGTTAATTTTTTTACTATATTCTGGGGGCCCAGGGCTTTCATTTCCCTCACTTTCTATAATGGAAAGATAGAAACTTTACTACCCAGATTCTCTCGCTACAAGCATTCTGGATGCCAATTAGGTCCCCTTAAAGGGGTGTACTCATGGGAGTTTTGAAAGTGTGTAAGAGGCAGACCCTGCCTACTTTTCTATTTTAGATTTCTATCAGAAAACACAGAAAACCTCTAGGTATAATCGTACGTTAATGTCTGCTCTTGGTACATTTCATGTCTGCCCACCTCGGGCCCCAACCTTGACTTGGTGACCATCCTGACTGCATCCCAGTGGCTGCTGCTGCTGCTAGCTCAAAGCCATGTGACAGCAACCTCAGCAATTCCCTTGCAGTCCTGTATTAGAGGTCCTCTTTAGCCTCAGCAATGTTCCCTCTGGCCGTTAGTTCATCTCTGATAATCTGTGTCCCTGCTGGATGTACATGAAAATGTTGCATTACACGCTACGTGTGATCCGAATGCAGCTCTGGAGAGCTGAACACAGATCTTCCCTTTTGCTGACCGCGGTGTACCACGGAGCATGCTATGACGTCCAGCCTTGGAGGATGGTGCTGGACAGCCTGCAAGTGTTCCGTGTTAGGAATATCAAACAGGGGTGAGGAGGGGACCCAACACAGAAGCCTCTCTGCTGTTGGAATTCCCCTCATGTTTTCTTCTGGATGTTTTAAAAACGCCCTTCCCTGTAGAATGTTGCTCCTGGAGGAGACGGAGGAAAAGTTGACATTATCATCCATTTTATTTACTGTGCTTCTTTCTCCCTTTTCTTTCTCACAATCCTTTTTTTTTTTTTTAAGATTTTCTTTATTTATTTGACAGAGAGAGAGAGGGAGAGAGAGAGAAAGAGAAAGAGTATGGGGTGCGGAGCAGAGGGAGAGAGAGAAGCAGACTCCCTCCAGAGCTGGGAGCCTGATGCAGGGCACAATCCCAGAAGGTCAGGATCATGACCTGAGTCGAAGGCAGACGTTTAAGTGACTGAGTCAGCCAGGCGCCCTCTCACAATCCTTTTCAAGGTGGTGATTTTCAGGCTTTTTCCACACTATCAGTGTTGCTCAAATTTAGGTCGAAACACCTTAGTGAATTGTGGCATCAAGCCTACTTTCCTAAAAAATGAAATAGTATAGACTAGAAAATATCAGGACATATTAACCTTTACATATTATTTCGTGAAATTTTAATTTCCATTTTAAAACATATATTTAGCTATGGTTATATATTCATTTTATATCTCTTTTTGTATACTGAATCATGAGATAAAATGCATTTCTTCCTGAGGGTTTGGCTCAAAATATGTAAAAGTCACTGTCCTCTGTCTTAACCACATTCTCTGTAGGAGAATTCTCTGCAAGAAGAGGTGTCCTCTCTGCACTTTGGAAGAAAGTCTATGACATGATTCCTGTTGGTTTCATCCTAATATGTTCATGAGCATTAAAGAATTTAGAAAATTTGTTTCCTCTAAACAAAATTTGACTCTCAAAGTTCTTGTGTTGCTGTAAGATTCTACGCTGAATATCAGAAATTGAATACTAACTATTTTNGCATTCCTGCTATACCTATTTAAACATGATCTCCTCCCAACCCCTGTTCCCACTCCCACTTCCATATACACTCGGATGCCTCTGGGAGGATTGCATGGAGGGCAGTACAAGGAAATCCAAACAGAAAAGCATATCACATTTCAAAAACACAATGCATCATTACATAAGACCCTCCAAAATGATTCAATGGAAGGATGATTGTTTTTGGTAAGAGTTTCTGTTTTACAAACTGGCATATTGATCATCTGTGATTTATCTTGTCACGTAGAATAAATTCACCATAGTCTGGCCTGGGCTTTTTGTAATACTGGGTAGATATCGAGCCTGTGAAACTCAGGATACGCATTTACGTACGTGGAGAAATACTCGTTGTGTGATAGTAGCTAACTTTTACCAACTATTTGAAAGAAGAGAGGAAAGAGAGAAGAAATATCAGCTGAGATAGAAAATGTTTACCAATGATTTTTTCATTTCAATCTTCAAATGTATCATATCAAATAATGATAAAATCTGTTCTCTGGGAATTTAAAAACCTGTAGTATGAATATATGCTGTACTGAAATGATAAATGTTTAGCTTTCAAATATGCTGGGCAAGTAAATATAGTTTGCTTTTGTTTCCTATCTCAATCTAAATACCTTTACTGCCTTCTCTGAAACACTACTCTGCCATTTCCACGTTATGTGACTCTGGACAAATTTTCAACCTCTCTACATCTGTTTCCTCCACTACAAAAACCCAATAACACTAACTCTCTCCAAATACTACTGGGTAGATTCAAATACATGAGACTGGATGGGTTTGACACATAGCAGGTATTCAGAATTATTAGTGGTGCTTCTTTTCCTTCTTTCTTTCTCCTTATCCACCCACAAACCTGCCTAATTTGCCAACCTAGCCTCAAACGATGACACTAACTATATGGAAAAACAGATATATTCAGAATTCCTTACAATTGAATTTCAAATAATTTGTGGAACACAATCCATTTTACTAAAAATTGCCTGTGTGTGAATTTAAAGATGCCTGAAATTCCACTGCATGTATTAGTCACAGGTAAATTGGTAGAAAAAACAATTGGGAAGGAGATGACGGCTGTGGTGAGTATTGGGCATGCAGAGGGAGAAGGATTTTCCCCTACAACTGAACCATAAACAGCTATTTTTAGGACCAGTTTCTCTCTCTAGCATTTAAAAAATTAATAGGTATTATTTTTAGAGTGGTTTTAGGTTTACAGGAAAATTGAACAGGAAGCGCAAAGAGCTCCCACCCCGTCCCCAGTTTCTTCTATGATTACCATCTTGTGTTGCTGTAGTACATTCGTTACAATTGAAGAATGAGTATTAAGACATTACCATTAACTGAAGTCTATAGTTTACTTTAGGGTTCACTCTGTGTTGTATAATTTTATGGGTTTTGATAAATGTTCAGTGTCATGTGTCTATCTTTATACTGTCATACAGTATAATCTCAGTGCCCTAAAAATTATCTAGCATTTTAATTGTTTGATCTTCCTCTCTCATTCTCCTTCTCTCTGTGTGTCTCACTCTCATTCTCTCTCTCTCTCTCTCTCTCTCATTTGCAGATTCTATATGGGAGATGTATGGCAGAGTAAGAGGGGAGAAAGAATTAGAAATCTAATTATTCAATAAGTATTTATGGAGCATCTACTAGATACGAGACCATTTGCCAAGTGTTGGGATAAAGCAGTGAATAAAACAAAGAGACATGTCTATTGAGTAAGAAAACTTAATAAAAAATCACAAATAATTACCAAACATGGTAAGTACCATGATGAGTGTTTTGAGAAACTATTACATTACATGGATTTGTAGCACAGATGGACATGTCAGGGGAAGATTCTCTGTGGAAGTGAGATCTTAGGGAAGACCAGACTTTGACGGGTACTTAGCCAGAAAAACTCAGTGAAGAGTGGTGAAAATAACATTCTTTAGGTGGACACATGTAGGGAGGCCCGGAAATGGGGAAAGAAACTCAGCTCATCGGTGGAAGAGTGAGAAGGCCTGTCTTTTCACTGAAAAGCAAGGAACAAGGGGAATGGTTGAAATGATTGAGACTAATGAGAAATTTGAGTGCAGATTCTACAGGTCTGAAGTATGTGATAAGCACAAGGGGTCACAGAGCACTTGAGGTAGGGAGTGACAAAAATCAGATACTCGTGTCTTCTGTGTGGTAAGGAAAATCAGCCCAAGTGGAAGTGGGAGACAGGCTAGATGAAGACACGGTGACTTGGACTGTGGAAGTGAAAATAGAAATGTAGGTGGTTGAGGTGTATCCTGGATGTGGGAAGTATTTGTAAGATTTGCCAGGTTTCTGTGATTATTAGTGGAAATTAGGAAATAACATGCATATCTTAATAACCCAACCTAAATAATCATGACCCATGAGATTGAATATAGTAAAAGGATGGTGGTAGATCCGTATGTGTTAACGTGAAGAGATCTCCAGGGTGTTGTGTTAATTGGAAAAAAAAGAATATCTCAGAATAGTTATAGTATTGCCTTATTTAACAAAAATAGAAAACAAAATCAAACTGGGTATATATGTATACACAGGGAGGAAAGTATAAGTTAATTAAACAATGATTATTTCTGAGAGATGAGTGGGAGTATGATTTCACATTTGCTCTGTATTTCTCAGTCATATATAAATTGCTTTTACAAGAAACATGCATTTTTATGCTTCATATGTCATTTAAAAATTTAGGGTATGTTGTCTAAAAAAGGAATTACCTTGGAAGATGATATTCTTAATTTTAGGTTAAATAGGACATCTAAATCATAAATCTACTAATTCAGTGATGAGAGCCTAGGTCTTCTGAAAAGCTTTTAGTGCCTCCAGTATTTAGAAGTTGTATTATCTCAATGATGCTTGTTATATTGATCTAGTGTTCTGGGTATTTGACTTTTTCTGCATCTCCATTTTCCTATCCTTCTATTTGGAAGATAGGTTTGAAAATGAAAACAAACATTTACCAAACTCCTCCGCTATCAAGGGTTCGGATGTGGATTAGGCTCTTCTAATCTCACTCATGTGAGATTTGAGAGAAAAACTAGATGGCATTTCTCCTTGGCAGTGAGGTGTGGGGGTGGCGGGTGGGGTAACTGTGACTGAAAGACATGAGTCTCAGCAATGGCTAGACGCTCTACTGACACATACCCAGCTTCATGGTTGGGGGGCAGCAGTGGTTTCTGATTGGATCGCAGAAATAGTGGCATGACTTTTAAGCCAATAGTCTAGCAGCCTGACTTTTGCTCCTTCAGCCTCTCTTCCCCCTCAATGATTTTATGAGCATCCAGTTCCCTATATTAAATCCCTTTCTGCTTGATATACTTAGGCTAACTTCCTTTTCAGGCACTGAAGCCTGATTAATACACCCACTTTCTCCATATGGCCTTGTGTTCTCAGATTACTATCCCTGGGAGCAAGAGGAAAATTCAGTCACTTAGAAACCCCCCATACCTATTGTGTGGTATCACCTTCCCCAGATGTTTGCATCACCTAGGATGAGCAATTGTCAAATGGTAAAAATTCGATATTCAGGATTATACTTCATGCTATTGTCTCTCATCATTGAAGGCATCTATCTCTATTAAACCATCACCTTCAGTACAAGCACTTAATCTAGTTCTCTAATCTTAAGCACACACGCACACACACACACACACACACACACACACACACATCCTTGCTCCAACATCTCTGTCATCTACTGTCACAGGCCTCTATTCTCCTATATTGAAAAATCTCTTGAAATATTTGCCTATACTTTACACTTTCTCATCTCCCTTGAACTCTTCAATCCATTCCTGTTAATGGCACTACTATGTCCCCATTTTCAACCCCCAAACCCAAAAGTTAGACTTACTCCTGTCTTCTCCTTGTCACATCTGCCTTGTCATCACTATATCACAGCCCTGTTCATTTCTCTCCATCTCCATTGTCTCTCCCTCAGTCCAAGTTGGCCATCACCTTTCACCTGGACAACCACAATGACTCTTGCCAATTCTTCCTCATTTCATCCCTTGCTCTTTCTGCAACCCATTCCCAATAAAATAATCAAAACAATCTTTTGAAAACTTATATTAAGCCATTCACTGCCATAATTAAAACATTTCTATAGCTTCTTCTAACACTAGGGTCTGAACTCCCTGACCTTATTTACATAGACAACATAGTGCGATCCTGCCATCTTGACCCTCATGCGATTCTCTCACCTATTCACTGCATGCCATGCACACTGGCTTTCCTTCTGTTTCTTTACAACCAAGCTTCTCCTACTCATGCCGTTCTCTGTGCTTGGAATGCTCTTCCTCATATTCTCCACTTGGCTCATTCCTTGTCATCTATCCAGTTTCTGGCCTAATGTCATCTTTCTCCTAGACCATTCTATCTAAATTAGAAGCCCAATAAACAAACCTGTTTATTCCCATTATAGCACTGATTAAGCTCTGAAATTATTTTTATTTTAACTTTATTTTCCTCTCACAATAAACTAAATGAAATCAGGGATCTTAACTGTCTTTTTTCCTCCCGTATCTTCAGAACCTAGCAGACTATCTGGAACACAGGTTGTGTTCAAAAAATATTTGTTGAAAAATATAAATCAAATCTTCTGATATCCAGAGCAAATAAGTTTGTTCCTTTCACCAAGACAAACAATAAAGGAACCTGAATAACTCAATTGTAATTCATGAATTTTAATTACTTTCATCCTTCCCTCATGTCTCCATTGTGTATTGGTTTCTTCAGTAATGGGTATTCTGTTTTCAATATTAAATTTAAAGTATCCTTTGTATTAATTTAAAAAAAGAAGTGCTGCTTCATCTTCTTCATAGCTATTGTTAATCTGTTTATGTTGCTATTACTGGTAATGTTTTCTTAGATCCCTTCTCTGGTACAGTATCCTAATTTCAGAATTATTGTCTTGTTTGTAAAATATTCTCTAGTGAAGAAACACACGAGTCAGGAGACTTGATTTTAAATTCCACCTGGGTGATTTGGGGATAAATAATACAAGCTTTGGGCTCAATTTCTTCATCTGTTGGAATCAAGGTTGAATTAGAAGATCCCCAAGGTCCCTTTCAGTTGAATTGTTCTAAAATGTTAAGACATAGTGGAGAATGAGAGAGCTGCATGACAAATAAGGGCTAAAACTGAGCAGACATCAAAAAAGATGATGAAATATAAATAACCAGCAAGACGTTTTAGTGATAGTCCAACCTCTTCTAAGTCATCTAATAATATCTTGTATTTTTATCATCCTGGATTACATTGTGGTTTAGAATATTGCAATACTCAAATGCTAAGGTAGGTCACCACCATCAGTCCCAACAAGTGTAATAGCATTACATAGCACCTTTCATCTTAGGCTCTCAAGTCACTTGGTAAACATCAATTAAATTTCAAAACTTCCCTATGCTGGTATTACTGTGCCCATTTAACAGATGGAAAAGTGAGCCATATTCTTGTTTAAACCACAAGCCAAAGCTTTCTCATTTTAAATCAGTAGACTTCCTTAAGTTAATAATTAACATGCTAGCAGAGACCTGGGGTTGAATTTAATGAATGAGAATTTCTATATGTGGTATCGCCATGCCTGTGGGTTTATGGAACTATGTGTGGTGCCTGTGAATGTGTGTGGGTGTATATATGGAGTATGAGTGGTATGATTATAAGTGTATGTAGTCTGTGGGAAAAACTAGTGCATATGAGTGTGTGTCTGTATAAATATAAAGTTGTGTGCTCTATAGACACTCAAGCTTTTTTTCTAATTAAAAAAAATTTTTGTTGCGTTTAACACTTCTGGAATTCCCTTCACCATCCTTCATGCTCTTTTTTTGTATTTATTTAATTTCTCCACAATTTTTCTTTCTCTGCCAATCCATGCTCAGCGTTCTGCCCTCTAATTTTTATTCTCACTGCACAAACAACCTCTGTTACTCTTGTGATTCTTACCACTGTTTCACTGATTCTCTATTTGCTGGTATTACTCAAATCTCTTCTTCTTATGGTTTAACTCTCTTCCCTAGGTGTCTCCACTGACCATAGACATCTTCCTACTTAGATGCCCCACCATTATCTTAAACTCAGGGCATCTGAGAATACACTCATCAATTCACTCACTCTCTCTCCCACAACCTAAATCTCTTCTTTTTACTCATCCAAGAGATTACCAACTATCCAGATACCCAATACAGAAATTCAGAAATTTGTCCTCCATTTCTCCATTTCCCTCACCTTCCACAGTCAAACAATAAGCAAATCCTACTTGCTAAGTGGGATCCGATTTCCAACCTCTTCAGTCTCTTGATTCCTCTTAATACCCCCCTTTTTTTATTTTTATTTTTTTAAAGATTTTATTTATTTATTTGACAGAGAGAGACAGCCAGCGAGAGAGGGAACACAAGCAGGGGGAGTGGGAGAGGAAGAAGCAGGCTCCTAGCAGAGGAGCCTGATGTGGGGCTTGATCCCAGAACACCGGGATCATGCCCTGAGCCAAAGGCAGATGCTTAACGACTGTGCCACCGAGGTGCCCCTCTTAATACCCCTTTAATATCCCCCTTAATATCCTTTGAATAGGACACTGTTATCTGCTGCCTCTATGATGACACAAGTCTTCAAATAAATTCTCTATCTAGTCTGATGTCAGAGTGACTTTCATAAGTCAATAACCCGATCATGTCTCTCTTAGATGAAGCCCTTCAATGCCCCATCCCCATCACTATCAGAATCAAGTCCAGTCCTTCACATGATTCTCAAGATCCTACATAATCTGGGATGCCTGGGTGGCTCAGTCAGTTGAGCGTCTGCCTTTGGCTTAGGTCATAATGCCAGGGGCCTGGGATCAAGGCCTGCATCCGGCTCTCTGCTCAGCGGGGAGCCTGCTCCTCCCTCTCCCTCTGCTGCTTTCCCTGCTTGTGTCTTCTTTCTCTCTGTCAAATAAAGAAATCTTAAAAAAAAAAAAAAAAGATCCAACGTGATCTGACTCTTGCAGACCACATCATGATCACCACTAGTTCCTTCTCTTTCCAAGATCTGTCAACCATAATGATATCTTTCTTTCTCATGTATGTATGTATGTACTATGTATAAATATATTACATATGAATATACATTCATATCCAATTTCTTGAACTTGCATGTTTTCTTTACTCTGGGTTTTCTATACTTCCTCCTGTCTTTGTTTGGCTCATCCCTGCCTTTTCAGATGTCAGCTCAAAAATCACTTTCCCCAACAAAGTGGGCCTTGTTTTCAAGGCAGCTATGTGCTCTCAGAGCTCACTGGGTATCATTTATCACACTGCATAGTTATATCATTTGTTTGTATGATTGTTTTTCCCTAGATTTTCAATTTGGGGAAGCAGAATATGGGCCAGATACATACTGATCTAAACAACTGTATTAATATAAATAATCCAGGAGCAGTAGCTCACTCAGTGTAAACAGTATATTTTAGTAGAAAATATTTACTATCATGTTAAATTGTTTACTACATGCCAGCTACGACTGTAATGAGATTGAGTTCATGTGTGGTTTATGAAAATACCCTGGGTTTGCAGTCCTGTTCATCAGTACACCCAGGCAGGGGAACTTTCTGCGATAGTCCTTTGTATCTCTTCATACAGGGTGGGAAATCCTTGGGACTCTGGGGACCATGTACAGGTTCAAGCCTAGAAATCCCTACCCAAACAAGCCAAGTTACCTTTTCTGAAGCTGGCAAATGCTTATTCCTGGTATCTGTCTTTTGGAGGACCAAATGGGCTACTTTAGGTCAAGATTAAAAGAAAGATTACCAGAGGGCAAATTTTGAGGGAGATGAGGATTGAGGATAGTCAAGGGTGGAAAGAGAAAAGGGAGGCATTTGAGGAGAGGTGCCAGAGATGGAAGTGAGCTGTGGATCTCCAAGGGGTGGGTTCTATTAAATTTGTATCTGGCCATCTTGATTGTTATGAAGTCTATTTGTTAAGATGGGAAGACATATTTTACTTAATAGTTTGTCAACTGATTTATAGCCTTTAACTATTTAAACATATGTCATGTGTCCAGTCATACTCTTGTACAGGTCCACAACTGTTAGGGACTGGTCTGCTATTTAAAAAAAAAGTTATTTTCTAGAAGATTTTTGGTTTTGTAGCATTGCGTGAAACTATTACTAAAGCATCCCTTAATTTCTTGATAACTGTCCATAATATTTTATATCAACAGTAAAATATATTTCAATTACACCTCAACTCAAATCATTGTTTTCATCATAACACAGAAAACCAATAAATATTGCATAGATTTTACCTGTTCTTTGACATAATCATAATGAAAGTGCTTCAGCAGAGTCCCTGATGCTAATTTTCACAATAGGGAAGAGACTGACTAATTTAAGCCATGCCTTGATTTTGTGTGTGCATGTGTTTGGTTTTTGGTTTTTGGGTTTTTCGGTACCTCTCTTTTTATAGAATTGTCATGTTTCAACAGCTTCTCATTATTTCAAAACTCCCTTCTTGGTAAAAGGAAGCCATGGTTCCTATTATTTTGTATGATACAGTTCTATTTTGGTATAAGACTGTTATATATATTAGACAATGCACATTTTTAGAATTTACTAGGCACTTAATAAGAATTTTGCAAATATTAACTAATTTAGGGCTTACAACACTTTGAGAGAGGTATCATTATCCTCCCCACTCTACAAATGAGAAAACATGGGCAAAAAAAGCTGAGCAACTTGCCCAAAGTCACCACCACGTATCTAACAAGTAGCCCAGCAGGCAGACTGGTCTAGTGATGTGACCCCCAAACACTATTTCATTACTGCTTACAAGTGTTTACTTCCTTTTTTTTTCCTTTCGTTTTTATTGAGTGTTTTTGCTTCTTAAGGACAGGGATCATGAGCTTTTCTTTAAAAACTAAAAGCATAAAATTTTAACAATTTACAGTCATTAAAGGAGCAATTACTGAGTCTGACCTGACAACTTATTGGAGCTTAAATTGGAAATTGTATAATTTAGATTTTTGAAAACCTTCATTATACTACCTGCAACTTTGCATGAATATTATACTTTATATCTAAGATGCAATGTGTTTTAATCAAGAGAGAGAACATGCTACCATACTGTTTTATTTTTGGGGAAAACCAGCTAAATTACATTTGAAAGGACTCGTAATAATAATCCATCGACACTTACAGTTTTCCTTTCTTAACGTGCCATTATCAGAGGGACATGATATTTTTAGACAAATCTGGAAGGCACAAGTAATATTGACATGCTTTTCATAATATATGTGCACATTTCTGTTAGAAATTGGGGTAATCCAAGTTTATCCTTAACAAGACAACTACATGTGTTGTGAAGTGAATTGCACAATTTCCATTTTAGCCAACTACATAACAATAATTACTGCACATTCCTATAAAGATATAAAATACATATTGTACAACTTTTGAATATAATTGATTCTCAAGGAATAATCTGTAAGGATACGTAACAGTTATTCACCTACTTGATTATGTAAAAAAATCCATTTCACATTATATGATCTTATTTTGCAAGCCAATAGCTAAAGAAAATATGTTATGAATTTCTGATACTCTATAAATAAAATGTCATAATCTGTAGAATAAGAATTGTTCTTGAATGTTAAGAGGGTGTCCATATTTTCTCTCAATACAAACACAGAAGAATATTATTTGGCCTAGATCAGTTCCTTTTATATAAATTAGACTGGAAAATTGCATCAGCTTTATTTAGAAGTATCCACAAGAGAGATACTCTGATTATTGAGGTCATTGCTGTGACTACAGTAGTGACTTAAAAACCAGTCTCACAGTTAGGAAGTTTATTATGGAAAGTAATTAAACTTAGCCAAATTTAGGAGAAATTACAAAGGCTAAAAACACTTTTGTGTTTCTGAAATCAATACCTAAAAGATAGAAGGCAAAGTATATTTTCAATCCAAAAAATGTTTCATCAATATAAATATTCCAGTTGCATTACTTTTCCTATAAATGGGGGAATAATTTTTTCAGCATTTGAGAAAGCTTATGCTTACCCCACCTCTGCTTGGACAGAATAGAACATACTTAATTTAAATACAGGTTGCACTAGTTAGACTCACACAAACACACACATACACACACCTTCATTTTATATATATATATAATGAAATTCCAAAATTCCCCAAGCTCCCTCTTCTATTTTTGGTTTTAATTAGGATGCTAAGAGATGATTTTTTAAAGGTTCATTTAGAACAATAGTTTGCAGGCACTTGAATTTCAGTCAAGTAATATCCCACCTCAAAACAATATATAAAATATATTTATGTAATAGTAAATATATAGAGATATTTACTATATATATTATATATATAATCTGTGGACTAACATAGGGTTGCCATCTTTTAATTTTGCCAACTAAACCATTCAAAACAAAACACAAAAACTAAATATTCTGTTACACTATCACCACCATTTCATTGGTGGTCAAGGGACATCAAACATTAGTAAGAAGGACATAATCTAGATTATTGGATAATTCTTACAAAAAAAGAAAAACTGACAACTTTCTTTCATTTTCTACCCAAAAACACAAAGAATTCTATGTCCCTCTCTGGTTTCATGAAATGGAAAGAGTACTCAATTCCCTATTTTAAGCAAAAATACCGTTATTATTTCTCCTCCTCCTCCTTCTTCTTCCTATTCCCCTCCCTCCCTCCTTTATTCATTCATTCAATTTACAAATAGAACATCTCTCATGTGTCAGCCTCCTTTGTAGGTACCAGGGATTCACAGTGAATGAGAGAGACATTCACACCTTCATGGAACTTACCTTAATGAGATCTATTAGAAAATCGTGTTGATTCTACCACCATTACATATATTCCAAATATGTCTGCTTTTCTATTTCTGCTGTCACTATCATCATCTCCTGCATGGTTCTGAACTTATCTTCAAAATTCTATTATATAATCACACCTTGGTTGAAGTCTATCTTCTCAATGTAGTCAGAGAGATCTGTTCAAAACCTGAATCAGTCTCTCCCATGCTTAACCCCCATCCCCCACTCCCCACAGATGGATGGCTCCTCATAACGTGAGCCTCAAAGTCAGTCTAGCCTCTCCTACCTCTTCTAACACTCATTCTCTAAAATTCAACCATATTGACTCCCTTTCTGCTTTTCTTCCATTCCACACTGACTCCTATTTTAGGGTTTTACATTAGCTTTGCTCTTGCCTTTCTCCCAGCTCTGTAAGAAACAAAATATTCCTACTAAAGTGTTGTAGGAAAATAATGGTCTCACATGAAAAGATGTGGTCTGGGGCTACTTATTTCAATGTCTCATTCGGGGTATTCTTTGGAACTTACATTCTAGTGGAGAAGGAAAGATAAGAAAGATAATAAATAAGTAAAATATATGGTGTTACAAAATGGCAGTAGTCTTATGGAGAAAAATTAATCAAGACTGGGGGATAGAATAGAGGTGTATGTTTAGTTCTAAATGGTGACACAGAAGTGCTCAGTAATATCCATGGCTGTCATTACTGGGGTTTTCTGTACTGAATGGAAAAATGGAAAGATGTCACAGATTTGTATTATTCATCTCTTAAGTAGTAATGTCACTTTCCTTTTTTTTTTTAATTTTATTATTTTTTTAAGTAGGCTCCACACCCCAAACTTGGGGCCTGAACTCACAATCCCAAGATCAAAGTTGCCTACTCTACTGACTGAGCCAGCAGTGATGAAGTCAGAGCGAAAAGATACATACTGTACTGTGGGGGGGCGGGGGGCAGGGAACCAGTCTCCCTTGCATTCCTCCACCACTTTATGCCAACAATATCAAGAAGTTGCCCTAGTTAATGAGAATTTCATTTCACTTTTGGAGAGCCACAGGTCTTATTCTTTTACTTTATTTCCTGCTCTCTTATCATTGCCATCACTGAATAGTAGTAAAAAATGTTTATTTGTTTATTTTAGAGGAGGGGAGAGGCAGAAGGAGAGGGAGAGAGAGAATCTTTAGCGGGCTCCATGTCCCACACAGAGCCCACTGGGCTTATTTTATGACCCTGAGATGAGGGCCTGCGCCAAAATCAGGAGTCCCATGCTTAACTAACTGAGCTCTCCAGGTGCCCCGAGAAAATATTTAACATATGGGACAGAAGTAAGCAAAACCAAATTTGATTTAGCCCTAAAGGAATTTACTTTTTTTTTTTTTTAAGATTTTATTTATTTATTTGACAGAGATAGAGACAGCCAGCGAGAGAGGGAACACAAGCAGGGGGAGCGGGAGAGGAAGAAGCAGGCTCACAGCAGAGGAGCCCGATGTGGGGCTCGATCCCGTAACGCCGGGATCACGCCCTGAGCCGAAGGCAGACGCTTAACCGCTGTGCCACCCAGGCACCCCGGAATTTACTTTTTGATACATAAGAATTCATTATCAGAAAGTGCGTTTCTTTGTGAACCAGTTTATAAAATACAGAATAAATATTAAAATGAGATAAATAAGTTTGTGGAAGCATTGTACAGGGAATTTCTTTTAAGATGTTTTCTCTCCAGCATGAAAAAGAGTTTTAATATAAAAATTATGTCTGCCCATAACTTTTGAAGAACATAATCAGTTGCATAAACTATAATCTTAGAATGTTAAAGAATGTTTCACAGGATTGCAGCTGACTGCCACATCCCTTTGCATCTACAAACAAGAAGTCAGTGCACATGCAATTGCATTTGTATTTAATATTACACAATATGGAGCAAACGCGACTGTTTCTCACATTTCCGAAGCAGCACAGCCAGCTTTTGCAGTTATTAAAGATCTCAATTTTCCAACATAACATTTTCCCCCTTTAACCTCCCCATATCCAGAATCAAACCCACCAACACAAACCTTTTCTATAATTTTCTCACTCTCACTTGACATGTCTGTCCTGATAGCCACCTAATTTATTAAATAGATGTTAATAGATAGTAACACTATTTTGCTATGCAGTTTCAGTGTTTTGTCTCTACATGTATTTTTAAACTTTATTTCTAAGCCTTGGAACGATTCGACTGCAATGAAGCCTGCTTTTGTCTTTTTAAAGAGCTTGTCTGGAAATCATTTTTAAGATCTACTGTGATATGATCATTTAAAAGTATGAAAAAAAATGTGAGATTTCTCATGTTCTTGTACCCCCCTTTTCGTTTCCTATGCTTACCACCTTATGTTAACACAAATTTAAAAACGTGTGGTTCTGTTAAAAATATCACTGAAAAAGGATGTAAAGCCATTGGTATCAATAAGAATATTAAAAAACCCCATTCACTTAGTCCTGGACACACTTCCCAGTTTGTACACTGCTTGCTATTTTCCTTCAGATAATGTATTTTCTTCCTGTCCTTCCTTTCTGAAGAGTTGCATTCAAAGAAAATTTAACTATTTGAATAGCTTCATTTTTTATTTCTTTTGTTCTTTCAGATTGTGGCTGCTTTCACTACCAGTCTCCCCAACTTCCCTTTTTGATGCCACATTTGAAAGTTCCAGTTGGCTTAGTTACCTGCAATAATAAGGAAGAGGGATGTTTCAGATTATGGTTTGCGTTGCGAGGGTATCCCTGGATCATTGCACACTGAATTTAATATGAAAACTGTATTTGGAGTCGTTTGATTTGCAGAAATAACAAGCCTAAATGCTTCACTTTCTAATGGTAATTAGTTTTCAACCCAGACAGTCTGGATAACTATATATTTACTACCTTGTAAAGAACTATCATAACAAGCCCTTAAGCATTATTTGAAAATTAATAAACTAAAGTAGGAGGAAACCCTTTACTTTCCCATAGCAACATGAACTGAGTTATATTATTTTATTGCGAAATTTCACTTTTCAATTATAGGTTTACTAAATTAAGAGGCTTGAAAAGCATAAAAAACAATTATTAGTTTCTTAACACTGTAGATGACTAAGCAATGAGTCCACTTTACTGTATGGAAACAGGTTTTTGCCTTTTTTTTTTTTTTT
>NW_024423344.1:45681829-45735394 GCF_017311325.1 Ursus maritimus
TTTTTTTTTTTTTTTAAAGAAAATTCTTTCCTTGCATTGCCTGAGAATAAACCTTGATTCACAAATAAGTCTTGTTTCTATTACCGTAATAGAATATGTTACATATTTAAGTAGGGTTTTCTAAATTAGGTAAAAATAAATCCTACACAAGAATCTTACTCTTCTTTTCAAGCTTTAATTTTTATTTTTTTAATTGAAACTTGGAAGTAGAGAAATTTAGTTGTTGAAAATCTGCAAATATACAAGAAATGCACTAGTCTGGATTTGAGCTAAATAACAATTGCCATTGATGATTATGTTAGATTTAAAAGATAAGATTGTGTATAAATTGGGTTAATTATGTGGAAGAGCGTGTGGAGGACAAAAATTACTTAACCTAATTCTCACCACACAGACTGAGGGGAGAGACCAGTGTTAATAAGCCCCAGCAGAGAAGAGTGAGTGATCCCTTTACGACCAGACCCAGCGCTATGGCTCTGGGTCATCCGGAATGTAAACTTTCTTAGGGTCTGATATCTGACTTTGTATGGATGGTTGTGTGTGTGTGTGTGTGTGTGTGTGTGTGTGTCTGGTGTGTCTGTCTATGTGTTTGTATGCTTGTTAGAGCCTGAAGAAAGAGCAAGGATTAAATTCTACAGAGACTAGTTGGAAAGCATAGAGCACAGAAGAAGTTATTTTTTCTTCTGTTTCTGACCTCCCACCCCAACTTTAAATCAACACATTTATTCTTTTGGTTTTTATGGCATAATGGTGAAGAGCAAATGTTTTGGCACGACAGCCAGGATCCTGATTCTGGCTTCAACACTTCCCAGCTGCACGACAATGATCAGGTCCCTTAACCTATGTGTGACTCAGTCTCCTCATCTTTCAAATGAAAATAATCTCTCAAGGATTAAATGAATTATTAGGTATGAGTTTCTTACAACAGAGCCTCATGCACACAAATCAGGATACCAGGGTCTATGCAAGTGACACTGGTTCTAAAGATGACATTCTCATTCTGCCAGATTTTGGTTGTACTCTTTAAAGTACTTTTTAAATATTTAATTTCCTAAATCCTTAAGTCATTTAGCTGTGATAAAATGAGGAATGGCATAAATTAAAAAAAAAACTAATTGAGGATAAAGCAAAAGAGATGGAAGATATAAATTGTTCAATGGAAAGGCTCTAAGCCATTAAATTTAATATTTTACATTTTCACTGTGCTGTTCCTGGGTTCAAGAATTCCATGTGTTCCTGTGTAATTCTAGTTATCCTCCACACCATCAATGTAATAGGTGTCTGTGAATGGAACAAGCAAATGAATGAATGAATGAATATGCCCATGACAATCACAACTTGGAAGAGTGTTAAAAACAAAATAACAAAAAACAAAAATAAACAAAACAAACAAACAAACAAACAAATAAACAAAAACCCCTAATGGCCAAATAGTTTTTCAAATTAGGATTTTCATTTTCTTTGGAAAAATACCAGGCGTGGAATGACTGGATTGTATGGTAATTCTTATTTTTAATTTTTTGAGAGATCTCTATACCGTTTTCTGCAGTGGCTAAACCAATTTACATTCTCCCCAATGGTGCATGAGGATTCTCTTTTCTCCATATCCTCGCCAACATTTGTTATGTCTTGTCTTTTTGATACTAGCCATTCTGACTGGTGTGAGGTGATATCTCACTGTGGTTTTGATTTGCATTTCCCTGTTGATTGATGATGTTGAGCATCTTTTCCTGTGCCTACTGGCCATCTGTGGCCATCATTAAAAAAAAAATGACTGTTTACTTCATCTGTCCATTTTTAAAAACCAGATTATTTGGTTTTTTTGGTGTTTAGTTGTATGAGTTCTCCCATGTTTATTGCAGAATCATTTACAATGGTCAGAGTAGGTAAGTAACCTAAGCGTCCATTGGTAGATGAATGGATAAAGAAGGTGATATATATATATATACATATATATATATGTATATATATATATATATATATATAGGATATCTATCTATCTATCTATCTATCTATCTCTCTATAATGGAATGTTACTCAGCCATTAAAAGAATACAATTTTGTCATTGGCAATAGCATAGATGGACCTAGAAGGTATGATGCTAAGTGAAATAAGCCAGACAGAGAACGACAAATACCATATGATTTCACTTATTTGTGGAATCTAAAAAAGCAAATGAATGAACGAACAAGCAAGTGAACAAAACAGAAACAGACTTGAAAGTACAGAGAACAAACTGCTGGTTGACAGAGGGGAGGGGGATAGAAGGATGGGTGAAATAGGTGAAGGGGATTAAATGTCCAGTTATAAAATAAATAAGTCATGGGGATGAAAAGTACAGCATAGGGGGGCGCCTGGGTGGCACAGCGGTTGAGCGTCTGCCTTTGGCTCAGGGCGTGATCCTGGCGTTGTGGGATCGAGCCCCACATCAGGCTCCTCCGCTATGAGCCTGCTTCTTCCTCTCCCACTCCCCCTGCTTGTGTTCCCTCTCGCGCTGGCTGTCTCTATCTCTGTCAAATAAATAAATAAAATCTTTAAAAAAAAAAAAAAGAAAAGTACAGCATAGGAAATATAGTCAATAATATTGTAATAATGTTATATGGTGACAAGCGATAACTGCACTTATCATCATGAGCATTGCATAATGTATTGAATTGTTGAATCACTTTGTTTCATACATGAAACTAATATAACGTTGTATGTCAACCATACTTCAATAAAAAACAAACAAACTGATAGCTAAAAGACTAAATTTGATCCCCAAGGGAATTTTGTTTGGCCTTCTTAATCTGTTAAAAATGCAATTAGAAACATTTAAAATTTAGGAGATTTCATGTAAAAAACAATCTAGATTTCTAAAACTTCTTTAAAAATTAACAGCTCTGACAGCGTTAGGGGTTTGCTCCTGCTTGACTACAAATTCCTGGAGCCAGACAGTGGCTGCTCCCTAAAATGGACAGAGCGTGGTAAACATGACTCTTACTGCCTAACTCACTTAGAGCACCTGCCATGTCCTTTTTAGACTCTATTTGTAAATCTCCGATCTAGAATGGCAGACATTTTTGCCACTTTTTGGTTCCCTTACAAGGTTTTCTCATAGCTTAAAACACCTAAAATCATCCAGGGTTTTGTCTTTCTTTAGGGAAAGGATGAGGACCCTTGAGTTAGTAATAGGCTTTTTCATCGTAGGCACTACTGGCATTTTGGGTGAGAAGATGTTTGTTGTGGGAGCTGTCCTGTGCACTGTAGGATGGAGAGCAGCATCACTGGCCTCTACCCACTGGACACTCTCCCACCCAGTGTCACAACTAAAAATGTTTCTAGGCATAGCCAAATGTAACCCAGGGATGGGGAAGTGGGATGAGAACCAGTGAGTTAGATACCAAACTAGAGGAGGACAGATACATGAACTCAAAGTAGTGCCAGATTTAAACTAGGGAGATATTGGTTAACTTGCAGATCAGGGGTTGGCCTGGAACTGTACCCAGGCTCCAGATTTAGTTGCTGGAGACAGACCACTGATTTAACTATATTTGTTCAAACATAAGCCATTCAAATTGAGTGGGATGATAATGCTATGGTTTTCTAAAACCCTTGATTTTTGATGGAGCCTAAAAGGACAAGGATGCATAGTTCACAAAATGATGAGATAAAATGCAACATTCTGCATATAGTAGTAGCTGGATAACATTCACTTGCTAGCACTTCATCCTGTTTCCTACTCACATGTGTTCCTGATGAATTATTTTTAAAGTATGACTAAATTATTCATTACACAGGATCACCATTATTTATGCAACTGAGGTTTACCACTAACATTCTAATATGTTTTTTTTTTTTTTTTTTACTAGGGGACTTCAATAAAGCTTCTAAGAATAGAAATATATGCCTAGAAATAAGTAATTCACATGGGGCACACCATAATGGTGGAGGAGTAGTACAAAGTGATTAAACCTTTAAATCTTAAGGGAATCTTTAATAACAGTAAATTTGATAAAACATTATTTATAATATTTACATATATAGTTAAATTTTATGTACCTGTCTCAGTTAGAAGATCTCAAAACATTGAAGCAGATTAAACTGCCAGACCACAACAAATTTCTCCCACAGGTTATCTGCCTCACGTATTTCTTTTAACCAAAAATTAGGTAATACTAGGTAACAATAAAAGTACAAAAGCATAAAATTGTGTATCATTTAAATTTTATTTTCATAGAATCAGAACAATAAATACCATATCACACACCTCTTGGTCGTTTTAATCTTTCTTTCTCTTACACCTCCTCTCCATCTCTTCTTTCTGCCGATGAAGGTATATTCCCTATTGTTTGTCCTCTGATGCGCTGTCCAATGTCAATTTCAATGATTTCAAGTATAGTACAATTCTTCCTTTGGGAAGCTACTCCTTTGACTAATATTAAGTGAGTTACTATTGGTATGTTAATTAGGTGCTTCACTTAGCATGGACTCTTTATGTACAATGTATCCTTCAACCACGAATTGACATGTGAGAAACAACCCAAGATGAAATTGAAGCATTTTTCTATATACTGGGCTCTACTGACAATATTAAAATGTATGCTTTTCTTTTATAGCTATATTTTTGTTTTAACATTGAAAGTTGACCCTAACTTTGACCATTTTAATATATAGTTGACAACTTCTCTCTGAATATATGTTTTAACAGTGGGAACAATTTTCTCTTTGGAGGACTAACCACACACGAATGAAGAGAAATATTATCACAGATTTTTTTTTTTAAAGTTGGAAAATGAGTAGTCAACATAGAAGCCATAGAAGGAACAAACTCGGTCAGAAATTATGAAAAGTCTGTTCTTGAAAGTGGTTATTTCTTCTACTCAAGTATATCAATGGGCAGACTTCAGGACTAGGGAAGGTCTTCACTTCGAAGGCCCACAGAAAAGATGTTTAATATTGAAAGCTGAAATCAGTTCTGATCCGTAACTTCAACACATCCTCAGACCTTCACATAATCTAAGTCAACTCTTGCAGTGGTTTTCATACAAATCAGGGGCCTTTCTTATCTCCCTTGAGGGACAAACGTCCTTTTAGGCTTTCTTTTAGAAAGTCTTATCCTCCTAGAAACCAATTCCAAATCTTGGTTGGGCACTGCCATGACAATGACTTATGGAGCCACCCATACAGCCTCAAGATTTTTTTGTCTATGAATATTAAGTGACTCCGTTTATAAAATGCATGGTCATGAATATTTTCATATTTAATTTTAAACATTATATTTATTAATACAATGTCTTTTTAATGTAATATGGCTTTTTTGAAAAATAGAGCACTGGAGAATTCATTGTATATGACTAGTAAAAAATACTACAGGAAAAAAACAACAAAAGTATATCTTTAAAGGACCTCATTATCAAATCCGAATCTTATTTCAATTTCACATTTTCAATGCTGTGTGTATATATATATATACATACATATATACCTATATGATACCATTACTTCTCTAACATGTTCAGCTAATCGCTGCACTAAATTAGAGAAAAGCTGAGCCATATGATAAAAGTAGCATCTGCTCAAAGCCCTGAATATTAAGGGGAAAGTATGAAGGATGTTATGTCTGAGAATGGAGACCAACCAGAAACCAAGCCCCCAAAAGGTGCAAAGACATGGACCATCAGACCACACATTGACCAGCAAGGGCCTCAACCTGGGCCACAGGAAGAAAGCTATAAAGAAGAATAAGCTGCTGAGTAACGTCCTGCTCACTGGAGCTTGGAGCAGGGTGGTTATGTTTAATGTCTCCATAACTAATTTCAGATTAAATAAATGAAGACAAAGCTTGAACAATCAGCATTGCCACAACTCAGCTCCAACAACTTCAAATTTGACTTTGACCCAGATAAATTCAAGTAGACTTTATATATTAGAGAAATAGCACAATACAAATACATGCAATTCCTGGAAAAGTCCGGATCTGTGGGTCCGTTTTATTTTGAACCAAGCCCGACAAGGAAAATGGTGTTTGAGCAAATGAACTCAGGAATAATTATTACACTGGACATTTTAATGCTGCCACCAGGCCTTTTTTAAGGCTTTATAAACTGATCTTAATTTTGTTATACTCACCCCCAAAGGCACTTCCTATTGTAAAATAGTCTATTAAGAATTGGTCTATATTTTGGAAAGCAATAATATTAAGTTCATTATGGCTTTTTGCAGTCCAGGCACTAATTTAGCTTGTGTAATCCTCTTAAGGTTTTAATGGGTAAAAGTTATTTTAAGAATTTTTGCAAGCAAACTATATAGGTATGCTTAGAAAAGTACTTCTCCTTCAGACCCTTGAAAATATATGATATTTATATTAAATTGATTCATGTTAAAAATGTAACACAGCCAGGCAGAAAGCTTTACTAACACAGACTTCTGTATAAGGGAGTATTATTGCTCAATCTCTGCTGAAGAATCTTGACTTTAAAGCCAAGATAGGTCTATCTGTTAAAATATATAACAATATATTATTAATATGAATTATAATACTGCCATTATCCTTAAATCAAGTTATTTTCATTGTGGAAAAATAAGTAAAAACAGGTAAACAACCAAAAAAGGTTAAAATCTCATTGTTCTCATGATGAAATCCCACTAAATGCATATTTTCGAGCACACTTCTTTTTAAATATCACAATATATCCTGTCAACAAATAAAATAAAAAGCCTTTTAAAAGCTGACTACTGTTCCATAGTATGGATAAGTCATAATTGACTTAACCCATCTACTATTGTTGAGTATGTCTATAGTTTCCTCTCTGCTTTCTTTTGTTATCACAAACAATGTTTCAGGGGACATTCTTGCATATTCTTTCATAGAGAGGCAAATTAGGATGGTGGGCAATGAAGAGTGTAGGTACTAGTGACAGATCGCAAGGCACAAACTCCAGGAACCCACTATGAGTTCTGTGTCCACGGTTAGATGAATGTTTTTTAACTCCTTTTTTTAAAATTAAACCTTTTTAAGTCCAATTTTCTCATCTGTAAATGAGCTAATAATGCCATTTGGGTTAAGTTAGTACTAAACAAGGTAATTTACTTAAAATTCTTAGTTTAATGCTTGGCACAACTTATTCATTCAATTGATTTTAGCTACTTCTAGTATTATTATTATGACCTTTAAAATTCATCTTCAAGGGGCACCTGGGCGGCTCAGTCCGTTAAACATCTGCCTTCAGCTCAGGTCATGATCCCAGGTCCTGGGATCAAGGCCCGCATTGGGCTCCCTGCTCAGCAGGGATTGTGCTTCTCCCTCCGTCCCTCCACCCCACTCACGCTTGCGCTGTCTCTCTGTCTGTCTCTCTCTGAAACAAATAAATAAAATCTTAAAACATTTTTTTTTAAATTCATCTTCAAAATCTGATGTCAAACTCTTAGTCTAGGGGCTCCTGGGTGGCACAGCGGTTAAGAGTCTGCCTTCGGCTCAGGGCGTGATCCCGGCGTTATGGGATCGAGCCCCACATCAGGCTCCTCCGCTATGAGCCTGCTTCTTCCTCTCCCACTCCCCCTGCTTGTGTTCCCTCTCTCGCTGACTGTCTCTACCTCTGTCGAATAAATAAATAAAATCTTAAAAAAAAAAAAAAAACTCTTAGTCTAAGAATTGCTGAGTCAACAAATATCAATATTTTTAAGTTTTTCAACATATTGTCAAATTTTCTTTCATAAAGCTCTTAGAATGAAATATTTTTTTCAATAGAGTAAAAAACTTACACATAGGTGAGGTTTTATATGTATATTGAAGTTTTGTTCATTCAAAAGTGGAGATTTGTATCTCATTTTTAAAAACTCATATGTAATACTGAAGAGTTTAATTTTTTCACATATGCTTACCGTTTATGTTCTTCTATGAATTATTGGTTTAATCCTAAGCTTATGTTTTATTAGCTCATCTCTTTTCTTACTAATTTGTTTTTATAATAAAGATATTAGGTCATCTCTTTCTTACTGATTTGTTATATATTGAAGAATATATAAAGAACATCTACTTACACATTTAGATGATATATACTTACATATTTAAGTTCCATGAGGATAAGGATTGTTGCCTCCTTTGTACTTTGCCATATCCCCAATATCAAATGGTGCCTGATACATAGTAGGTGTTTACTGAAAACCCAAAAATTGTTGTTAAATGAATAAATCCGAAAACAGAAATTTCTATAAGCAGAGCAAAAATAATAACTTTTACAGATTATGATACTTGAAAATTCAGATTTTGTAATATTAACTATTGCATTTTCATGCTCCACATCCTATTCAAGTCCTTCTCATCACCAGTCAGTATATTGCAAGTTTTTTGGTGTTTCTGTGGCACATTTGAGTTGGTTTATTACAACTAATGGAATGTTTTTGGATGGTAGGTTTAGCACAGACAACCAGTATGGTAAAGAGAACTACATTCTTAGAAAGCACAGGTAAAGTGGACAATAACTTTAGTCACTATTTAAAACACACTAAATGCGGAAAGAACATTTTATTTAGGAAAGGGTTGAACTGATGAATTAGAAATTAGTAATTCCTTCTTCAAGTGGCTAAAAACCTGAGTAGGTATAATGAAATATCTACATTTATTCAAATGAAAGATTTATAGACAAATTCACTCAGTATGGTATATGTATACCAGAAATATCAAAAGGTTTCCTGTATTAGTAAGAATCCAGCCTGGAAGACAGGAAGGACTACACAACTTCCTAGCAGGAGGAACTTACCATAGGGAATAGGATTCCCAGGCAGAAGAGGAGCTGAGAAACCGAACAGGGAGACAATTTAGACCTCGACTGCAGAAAGCTGGAAGGAGCAGAGGCCAGGACCGTCCAGTGGGAGCAGAGACCACAGAGGGAGACTCAATCCCAGGAAGCTGAGTCCAGTGTGGAGATGAGACCTTACTGCCGCCAGACGTGCTACAGTAAGGAGAAAGATGGCGGTCGATATCCTGTCTTCTCCTCTCATCTCACCTTTCAGCCTTGTACTAGGGTCTCCCATTGACTTGACTTAAAAATCAGAGGTCAAGAGAATCTGGCAATGATTCCCTGAAATACAAAGCAAAGCAGACAGTGGGAGGGAAGGCATCTGAGAGCAAATTGACAATCAGTGGACAATCCCGTCAAGTGAGGAGATTTCAAAGGAGATCTGGAAAAGAGGTTTCCTTGGGGAATTAGCAGAAAAGAGATCCTCAACCAGGCAAACAGGTGCAGCTGTGGGGAGCAAGCAAGTGGAATGTAGGGACTGACAAGTAAAATAGCTTCGTGGGAATAGAAATGCTAAGTAATGAGAATGGAAGACTAGTTTAACGTGAAGCAGTAAAAAAGTAATGACAAACTTGAGGCATAATTACTATCTTTTTTGCCAGTTTGTTCTGCTGTTTACTTCCTATCACCTAACAACTATTAGTTCAAAAAACAAAGTAAAAAATTATTCAGATGATTTATTCTCCAACCTAAGTAAGCTAAAATTGGCATCTTTTAGTTTATCACAATTCCTCAGCACATATCACAGAGTATATTATCTTCATCTAATACATTTGAGTATCCAAATGCAGAATATTTTAATCCTTAAAACAGTAAGCAGGAATCCTCACTAAGGAAAACTTACATTAAATGTGACACTCTAAGGGGACGTGTTGGTGATGGTTAATGACACTAGCCACCAGCGGTCTCATTTTTGCTGGGTCTTAAAACCAGCGAGAACATAGTCTGAATATTTAAGTGTTTCTCCACTAGCTTGTAGGACTGAAAATAGCTGACTTTCCTGAGATTGGTGTGCCTGGGCTTGAAGGTGGTTCCTTGTGACTGGTGATTTGTCCTTGGTGCCTGGTGGTCAAACTCCTCTGACCATGATTGCCCTGATTCCTGGTTTCAATCCTGTTTTCCCTGGAGTGCTATTATACATTGACATGGAATTCAAGACACTCTTTTCCTTGTCTTATGTCCCATTACTTTTCCACTAGTAGTTTATTTTCCAGTTACGTTACACTCACTGAACTTTCCACATGTAGTATGTTTCTGTGTTTTTACCTTGTTCCACTCACCTCACTCTTTCTTACCTGGCAAGCGTCTACTGCTCATTCTTGGTTCAAATCACATGTCATTTTATTCCCTGAATGCATGGTTTATCTTCAATTCTCTGCGTCACAATAGTAACCTCTGTTAGTCTCTGTCACCTGTGTTATAACTCACTTCCTACAGTATTATAATGGTTTTATTGTCTATCCTTACCTGCCTTTAGAGTTCCCCAAAGGCTGGGACTATATCTCATTGTCTTTATGCCTGATAGGCTGGGGCTAAATTCTCAATAAACATTTGTTGGGTTGATCTGAGTCTGGCCTTAAATTTTAGCTCTATCCATACAAGTGTGGGAATGTTTATTCAA
The DNA here is from genome assembly GCF_017311325.1 of Ursus maritimus. Taxonomy (NCBI): domain Eukaryota; kingdom Metazoa; phylum Chordata; class Mammalia; order Carnivora; family Ursidae; genus Ursus; species Ursus maritimus. Next base: position 45,692,232 of record NW_024423344.1, read on the forward strand.
CTATCTAAGGCATCAAGTTATAACATCAAAACTCTCTCTGCTTCTAGAGTCATACCTAGGTTTTAGAGACCTGCCTGAATTTTCCACCTGCTCTCAGGCTTTGAAAAAAATGGTTTACAATTTTCCTGGTGATAAAAGAAAGTAATCAGGAATGGGGCCTGTCTAAACATTAAATTAATGTCTGTACCTTTGGCACATAACAGATCTAGCTTACTCTCAATTTTGCTACTGTTTTACCAAAAAATATAATGCTTTACAATGAATGCTTTTTTATTTTATTTACAATTTACAAATTACAAAAATGTATTACAATAACCCAAATTACTCAAATATTACATGAAATGCATGACTTGATTATCATAGATACATAGAGCCTCAGAGTTTGAAGGAAGATTGAAGATCAAATTCAACAAGATGGCTGGTTCTGAAACCTACTGTGCAAAAACGAAGGGACCATTTTGTGGGTGCTGCACCTGCAGTGACAACTGTGGTTGATTTTTATCGAATTCTTACCATGGCCAGACCTGTTCTAAGTGCTTTATATGGATGGATTCATGGAATCTTCCAATAATTCTATAAAGTAAGACTACAATTATCTCCATTTTACAGAAATGGAGCCCTGAAGACACAGAGCTAGTGAGTGCTCAACCTATGACTCATATGTACAGCCTGGCTCTAGCACCAGAGATCCTAGTAATTAGCTATGGGTTCCCCAATATATTCCATTAATATGGAATGCTTCTTTCAGTGACTCTTATGATTGGGACTTACTTATTCAACGTATATTTAGTGCATGCCATCTATCTATCCACGTACCTATCCTAGGTCCTGAGACTCCAACCTAAAACTGGATGTAGTCTCTCCTCTTAGGGACCTCACAGTCTGATGAGAAGAAAGAGCAAATTTTAAACTAAAATATAATATGTGGTTCTCAATAAACATTGGTGGGTGAATTAATAACTGCCAGGATAGAGGGGATGCAAAAGGAGATATGGAAGGAATATCTCAACAAGGCTTAAGGCAGTCAATAGTCAGGAAAGACTTCCTGGAAATTATCTGGATGAACATAATAGAAGTGTACTCTATGAAGAGGTAATAATAGGTGAGAGGGTAGAGAGATATGAGATCACCTCACGCACTATAGGAAAAACACAGCATATGCGGGAGTGGTGAAAACATGCCTTGGCAATGATCGAAGATCAGGCCAGAAACAAGTCTGGGCCTCAGTGTGAAGGGCTTTGGATGTTAAGCCATGAACTGTGAACTGTAGCATGGCAGTCTTGAGAACCACTTAAGGTTTGAAAGTCAGCCTGTGACATGATCAAAATGGCATTTTAGAAAGGTCACACTGACAACAGTGAGAAGAATAGATTAAAGGGTCCAGACTGTACAGAACAAGAGGCTACTGCAGCAAGGCAGAGGAAAAACAGGGGAGGCTGTGGGAAAGGAGAGGACAAAAGCTGAGTTTCGGCAGTGGTAGGAGTTTCAGACATTTGGAGATATTTACAAGGCAGTTTGATATAGAAGGATGGTGTTCTGATGCTGACATTTCTTGCCTGGAAGCTGAGAGTCATCAAGGCATGTGTGGTAGTTGAATTTCTGAGTTTGATTAAAGTCCTTTAGAGAGAATATGTGATATATTAAATCTGAGTGGGAAAACAAAAGTACAGGAAGATGATAGAATAGAAGAAATGGAACAGAAGAAGGGATTCCTTGAGAGAAGGATCACAAAAGCTCAGAGGAAAGAGGATTTCAGGAAGGAATGAGTGTCACAGAAAGCAATTGCCGGAGAGAGACGAAGCAGGATAAAACAGCAAATGTTTCAATGGATCTGGCAGTACTGAGGGCAATGTAGATATTAATGAAAGTAGATTCAGTGAAGCGGTGACACCAGAAACCAGATTAAGTGGATGAGGAATGGACGGAACGTAAGGAAGTGGAAAGAGCATCTGTAGAGTCCTTTTTCTAAAAGTTTCAAGACTTTTACTCATAGAGGGAACCAATAAATGGTAGCTACAGGAGAATGCGTGTTCAAAGGTGCCATTGTTTTAAGATGGGAAGGGCTTGAGCATCTTTAGAAGCTGAGTCATTCCAGAATGAGGTGAAAAAACAAGAGAATAAAATGACAAAACAATAAAAGCAGCTAAACCACTGAAAAGATGGGCCATAGAGTCTAAACTATACAGGGAAATTGGAATATAAAGTTGGAAGGAGATGAGAGATGGAAACTGTCCAGTATAAGAGGGTGTAAGAGGGAGTATAAGAGACAAAGGTTTTAAAGAGTAAGAGAAAAGGATAGGAGATTTTAATTGGATGAATGAGGTGAAATGATTAAGTTTAAATTCCAACAGCAAATTTGAGTAAGTTAATACAAAGGGGTGAAGTATTAACCAAATATATTTTTGGTGTGTACCAGGCTACACAATAGGTGCGAGAAATATCTATAATATAACATTGGAAATACATTTCTAAAATGCAGCAGAGGAGAAGGAAGATGGAAAAATGAAGAGCAAGGAACAGAAGGGTTAGACAGTTGGATTAGTCAACAATGTATATATTAAAATCACTCTGGTCACCTGTGAGAAAAACACCAAACTTCTCAAAAAATGTGGAGGGTATTCTAAAAGACAACAACAAGAATGGATAGAGTGCTGTAGAGATAGATGACAGGAGCCTCAGAGAAGTGTTCTCTGGGAAATTAAAGAGTAATTGTTTGGAATGGCCCCAGAGATCAAGAAGGTAAACCCAAGTCTTGACCCTGTGACACAAGAATGTGGGAAAATTGGTCTCTGGAACAGGAAGATAAAACAGGGAAAGAATTTGATTCAAGGGAGTGTCAGATTTTTGATAAGACATGCAAGCAAATAGGGCAGTGAATGAAGAGGATGATGCCATCAGGTGGTTTGATAATGGGTCAGGGTTTCTAGAGAACAAAATGGGAAGTGTTGACAAGAGACGTAGCAGTGGGAAGACATTAGGAGAGGGATAGAGCATCAAAACTGCAGAGCTGAGAGGATGATGACGCATACCCAAAACAAGTGACCAAAGGGTTTCACATTTGGGACTGAGGTAGAGCTTGACAAAGGATGGTGACACTATTGATCTCAAGGGTTCAACCAGAAGTCTCATAAAACGATGGTTCTAAGGGTGCCTGGGTGGCTCAGTCGGTTAAACGTCTGCTTTTGCTCAGGTCATGATCTCAGGGTCCTGGAATCCAGCCCTGAGACTGCTCAGCAGGGAGTCTGCTTCTTCCTTTCCCTCTGCCTCTGCCCACCCCTGCTCATGCAGGCTTGCGTGCACTCTCTCTGTCTCAAATAAATAAAATCGTTAAAAAAAAAAAAAGTGGTTCTAGCCAAAGATTCTGAATATAACCAAGGCCAGGTGTAGTATGCTTTTTGGATTCTGATTATTTTTACCCAAGGCAGTCTTCCATCTACCCTGGGGCAACTGTGATTGCTAGAAAGAGCTTCCCCACTGATTTAAGACATCTCTTCTTATACATAATCCTTTACCCATCAAGTTCCACTCTGTTAGGGTCATAGACAAAATGATGCCTTGAAAACAAGTATCACGTGCAGTCAGGGTAATTTTTCTTCAGACTGAACATGCCCAACACTTCACTATTGCTACTTATGGTGCATTTCAAGAGCCTACTCATTCTTCAAATGATACAACTCACTTTAGTTGACAATACAGTCTTCATATGGTAGCTAGAAAGCAATCTAGAACCTAAAGTATGTTCTAACAAACACAATCAAATTACCTGGGAGTGAAACCACCATTTGCTAAACACCTACTAAGTGAAGGACCGCAATGTCAGTTGTGAACGCACATAATCTCACTCAAATCTCAGTGGTTAAAGCACAGGCTCTGATGTCTGAGACCAGGGGCCGGAATTCACATACTAGCTGTGTGATATTGGAAAAAATTAATTTGCCATCCTGGGACTCATTATTTTTCTCTGTAAAATGAGGATAATAATGCTATTCATTTAGCAGGGTTACTATGAAGGTTAAATGAAATAAGACATATAAAGAAAGCACTTATTGCCCGGCACAGAGTAAACATAATAAGTGGTAGTTAATCATTATCTCCATTTTACAGATGAAGAAATCTGGCCATTAGTTAAGGTCAGACTATCAAGATTCAAATCCGGATCATGAAATTCTAAAACCCATTATACCATATTGTCCTAAACTCTGTATTTTAATGCTTATCTTTCTAACACTGCAACCCAACATGAAGGGCTGTTGATTAACATTAAGTGTATTGCCAATCAATACTCCTTTGCTTTTTCATACATGTTACTGATGTTAAGCATGATTTCCTTATTCTGCCCTTTTGAGAATTTGTTTTTGGACTTAATGGAAGCCATTGTAATGTCTAGGCTTAATGATGTGAACAACAGAAAAGGTGATGACTTTGGAAATTAAAAGAAAATGAAGAACACAAGAGATACTATAAAAAGAAAATTAATAATATGTAGAAATAAATTGGAACTGTACCAAGAAAGACAGTGAGAAGACAAAATGAATATTGGCTGATAATTATTTAAAGTTATAATACCATTGACAAAAATGGAGAAATTTAGGAAATAATGTTTGCTTAGGAGACAAAATTAACTTTTATTGGGAGATTTGCTGAAAGGATACCTGGATTGACTGTTATCTATATTACACATGTCAAAAATCATCTTTTTTTTTCCCCCTAGATGAGATCCTGGATGAATGAGGCGCATTGCTGGAGCTTTAATTTTCTTTAAGAACTAAAAATGGGTACATTTAACTTTATGCACCAAGACCAAAGGATTTGCTAACTTGTTGGAAAACTAGTCAGAATTATACTAACATGAACCTGAGTCTAGAGGAAGAGTGATACCCAGAAACGATTTTGGTTTGATTGTCCTGTCACTTTGCATGAATTTGTGAAAAAGTACTCTGTGCGCATCCAAAGAGCTCATGTTAGGTCATTAAACAAAGCTTAGTGTTCTATAGTGAATGATCAACATCTTAAGGCATCGAGACAGACTGCAAGGGTTAATTTGGGCTTCATTCATAGTAAAATAAAAATCTTACCTGAAAGAGAACTCTGTTTTATTAGAATCCCAGGAAGAGCCTGTGGGAATGATGATCAGTGTTTCACAAGGAATGATCATACAGCAGTGTGAAAAGCGGTTCTCCATGACCACTATTAACCGAGTAACAACTTAATTCTTTTAAAATGTAACTTGTTCAAAATGCTTAAGGCTGTCATTTTTTTCATTGCTCATCAGAGTCTGTCAATCATTGTCAAAAATTGTCAATCACAGTCAAATGAGGGCATTTCTAGAACTCACAGATAAAAACTTTTTGACCTTATATTTTTTTTATTTTTAACCTTAAAATCACATGCAAAAGAATATAATACCTCAGACTCCTTTCTTCATCATTTGTTACTTTAAGTAATAGTCAAAGTAAATTTGGGGTACATACACTAGATATATTTAATGGTTTATATTTTAAGAAATCAGAAGCTGAAAATACTGGAAATATGATAGAAATGAGAGACAGGAGACTTCTATTTGTCTATTCTTGACTCCATGTCACACGTGACTGAGGACAATTCTTTTACCTTCTCTGAGAGCTTTGTTACCTATTCTGTAAAACTGGTAAATGGTATCTTACCTGCCTGGTGAGGGGATTAAGAAAATAATCTTATGAGTTTTCCTCCCAATCTGAAATGCATGTCTGTAAATCCTTTATATGGTTGAAATGTACAAAAAGAAACTAAAACCAAAACAAAATAAGGCAAAAGAGACTCAAACTATTTCTTTAGGCAATTTCCTCTGCAAAACAAACCTCTCACTTCTATGTTTGTCTCAGTATATTTTCAATCTCCTAACCCAAGTTCTTTAAGTTTTTAGGAGAGATAAATAATAAAAGTCAGAGACAGGGCTCCAACTTTTTTGTTGAGGTTAACTCGGTTAACTGTGGCAATTGCGAGAATCACCGGGGTACCTTCATTTGGTGATTCCCCCAATCCGGCTGCATTCTGCAGAGACACCCCAGATTACCAAAGTATGAGAAAAGTACCAGAAAAACTGCTTCTACTTCTTTCTTGTCTGCTACCACACAGTCCTGGATTGTAGCTCATTGCCATGTTTCACAAATACTGTAAATGCTCTCCTGCAATGTATACCCCTCAAAAACAGAGATCTACTTGTTAAATTTTGCAATAGATAAGTCAAAACCTACCTCCTGTTTTAGATTCTTCCAACTTTTCAAACAATAACTTTGCTTTCAAATCCTACTTTTTCCACTTTTAAATATCTACCTTTCCTTTCCTTTTTTTTAATTAAGATTTTATTTTTAAGTGATCTCTACACCCAAAGTGGGGCTTAACCTCACAACCCCAAGATCAAGAGTCACACACTCCATTGACTGAGGCAGCAAGGCACCCTTCTTTATATTCTTACAATTTTTGTCTATAAAATTTCATTCATTAGGATGAAGTTTCTCTAGTTTGTTTCAAATTCTGAATTAAGAAAACGGTCATTCTTTCTGCATTCAGGCAAATCCAAGGGTAATCTATACATTTTTCTCAGGAAATTCATAAGTGATTCAAGCTCCTGCCAACATTAAAAGTTTATTCTACAAAGAAAACTCAAAACATTTATTTAATTATTATTTGAGTGGCTGCTATTTGTCAGATAGTTAAATAGTTATGGCCCTAAGTTTCCTATTAGTAATAGAACCATCTTTTCCTTTAATGTCTCAGTCTAACAAATATTTGTTGGCTCGTCTTCCTTTTTACCGATTTAAAAAAAAAAAAAGAAAAAGTGAGTGGGCGCTTTTAGGTTTGACTTAGCTCTGACAAACAAATGGAAATAAGTGAACCAAGTTTCTGGAAGCATTATACAAAATGGAAGTCATCTCTTTCTTTTTCCCAAGTACTCTAAGACATTCAAAAGTACAAGTCACTCCACACATCATTGGACAAATTTCCTATATTGCCCTAGGAAGAGTTTGACCTCCTTAGAAAAAAGTCAAAGAGACAAGAATTGGGTAGAAAATGAGACTTTTTGAGGACAATAACTTAGTTTTATGAACTACAGCTAAGCATTTTAAAAAGTCATTTGCACAGTTAAATGTATCTTGCCATTTGTGACAATATGGATGAAGCTAGAGAGTATAATGTTAAGCAAAATAAGCCAGTCAGAGAAAGAGAAATACCGTATGATCTTACTCATATGTGAAATTTAAGGAATAAAACAAACAAGCAAAAAACAAAACAAAACAAAAACAAAACCCCCCAAAAGGAGAGAGAGAGAGACAAACCAAGAAACAGACTCTTAACTATAGAGAACACACCGATGGTTACCAGAGGGGAGGTGGGTGGGGGATGGGTGAAATAGGTGATGGGGATTAAGGAGGGCACTTGTGATGAGCGCTGGGTGTTGTCTATGGAAGTGCTGAGTCACTGTATTGTACACCTGGAACTAATATAACACTGTATGTTAACTATACTGGAATCAATATGAAACACTTCATTAAAAAAACAGAAAATAAGCATTGTTGGGGAAGATGTTGAGAAATTGGAAGCTTTGTGTATTGTTTTTAGGAATGTAAGATGGTATAGCCACCGTGGAAAACAATACGGTGATTCTTAAAAAAATTAAACATAGAATTACCACAAGAATATATAGATATATAAGTGTGTTAAAAAAAACCATTACTGATAAACTTAGAGGAAAATAAAAATAACATCAAAACAGTACAGTATTTTATTTTATCCAACTTAATTTGGATAAATTTGGATAAATTAATTTAATATTGACGAGTATATCATACAAGGTTAAAATAAATACATTACCTCCTTGCTTTCTAGAAAATTACTACATTAAACATATGATCCATAAATCTAATTTAAGACCATAATGTTTTATTATTATAAATAAGACTATTAAGGAGATAATTTTTGGTATCTTCTTGAAAATATTATAGGCCAGCCAACGTTAAGTAAGATTTGTGTATTTTATGTGTGTTTTTTGTGTTATTTGTGACAAAAGAGGTAATTTATATACCAAACTATATTGTTATAAAAGTATTTTTTTCAGGGGCGCCTGGGTGGCACAGCAGTTAAGAGTCTGCCTTCGGCTCAGGGCATGATCCCGGCGTTATGGGATCGAGCCCCACATCAGGCTCCTCCACTATGAGTCTGCTTCTTCCTCTCCCACTTCCCCTGCTTGTGTTCCCTCTCTCGCTGGCTGTCTCTATCTCTGTCGAATAAATAAATAAAATCTTTAAAAAAAAAGTATTTTTTTCAAAGATTTTATTTATTTATTTGAGAGAGAGAGAGAGAGAGAGAATGGGAGGGAGAGGCAGAATGAGAGGAAGAGAGAAACCCAAGCAGACTTCATGCTGAGCTTGGAACCTGGTGCCGGGCTCAACCTCATAACCCTGACATCAGACCTGAGCTGAAACCAAGAGTCGGATGCTTAACCAACCACACCACCCAGGCACTCCTTCTTATAAGTATTTTTTAAAATAATATAACCAGACATTGATTCTCTGGTGAACTCCTACATCACTTATACCACTCCAATTCATAAGAACAATGCAAAAGTAATGAAAGCAAGAACAGAATATGACAAAACTTATGGCACTTTTGTTTGTTTAGTTTTATTCTTAGCCTTAATATCTTGTCACCTTTTGTATTCTTAAAATATAATATATACAATTAAATAGGGCTTTTTTTTGCTGCATTCTAAAACACTTTACAGTTTTTAATTGATTCTTCCTTATCTTCTGTGAGAAGGAAGGTGAAGCAGATTGACATGATATAATCATAAAAGATGGTTAATTGCCATATAACTTTTTTTTTTAAGAGATGGAATATGTCAGTTAGTATTCATTTCAGATTCCAGGAACCACACCAGGATTTCAACAGGAAAATTTAATATAAAGCATAGTTAACCAGGTAATGAAGAAGTGAAAAGGCAGAGGTTATGTGCAGTAAGTTATCACAGAGGTGGTGACCCCAAGCCCCAGTTTTCCCTGGGGACAGGGGGACAAAAGAAAGAGGTTGGTATTATTACAACTTGAGTCTTGGAGAAGGGACGCCCCCCCCCCCCAAAGCCATAACTCAGTCCTTTGAGAAGGATGTGCTTCTTCTATGGTGTGGGAATCTCTGAGCTAGGAGGAAGGACTGTATGAGGCTGGTACTCCATTTGAGGAGGGGGTGTCAGCCAACTTCTACTACTGTCTCTTGGCGACCTGTTGAGGTTTTTTCTGGGAGTGTTGGAACAACTGCAGACTAGAATCAGTTACTGCTACTGGAACCACCTGTTGTTGTCAGAATGAAAAAGCTTCATGGGGTGTCACTGAGAGGAGCTGAAAGAGAACAAGAAAGAATGATTCCCAACTCTCCTTTTCTCCTGTAGGTTCCCCCTAGTACCCATGATTAACAACGTAACAGAGAGCCAGTTGGTAAAAGAGAAATATGGTTTGCTGAGTCCCATCCCCTGAAACAAAGTATAGAAGATGAGTGGGTCAGAAGCTTGAAACACAATAGCTTACAAACCAGCACATAAGGCACGTACCATGAGAATGTCTAACAAAAACTGGGTGACTAGAGCCTGTGGCTTAGTGTCAATTCTTTCTCTGCCATTTGACTGTAAACCATCTCCAGATACATGCGTATGCACTCATGGAGGGGCTCAGTGTCATGAACAATAGTTAGAGATCCCTGGGCTCTGGAAGACTCACAATAAATAATTATTTTAAATGGTGTATTAACACTGACATTTTTTCAGGTTGGGTTGTCCAGATCCAGTTCCCTTTTAAGAGAATAAGGTGAGAGACGTACACAAATAACAAAGTTTAAGTGAAAAAGAACAGAAAATGTGGAGGTTAATTTGGTCAGTCTAGTTTGCAGAGTTTAGGAGGAATTAGGACACCATGAAATATAGACCCCTCTCCGAAGATGCCTTAAACTCCATGGATCTTATAAGTGACGCTAATGTCTTATTATAGATGGCAGACACCTAATCTTGAAACAAATAACTTTCACCTTGTTTCAATTCAATTAATCAGTCACTTATGAATGGAGGAAATCTTCTATACTTTCACAAAATATATTTCCAAAAGGTTAATCTAAAGTCAGAGATGCAAAAGTCAAACAATATATGACATTCGTAAGTACCGATTTCTTTCCATAGAGATACAAATGTTATAAAATATCTAATCACACTTTGTTTTTCAGACGTATCTCCACAACTTATTTTATATTCTTAAGTTCTGCTCTCTTTCGTCATTGTTGCACACATAGTCAACCACTTTAAGTTCCAGGGCATCCAATTGAGGTCAAGGGTCTATTCTCTTTCCCGCACTTTTTAAAGTCTAAATTAACTTATCCATAAATTATGACGCCAACAATTCCTTTCAGTATTATGATTCCCCCCCCCAGTTTGGCTTTAAGGAAACAGAAAGAATAAAGGCAAAAATTCATAAACAATGTTTCAAAATATTTCAGTAATAAAAACTTTTTTTAAAATGAAAATGTGTCCAAATGTAATCTGTAAAGTTGTTATGATGGGGTCGTGGGTATGTTGAGCAAGAAAGGCCACGTTTGGAATCTGCATAATCAGTCCTCTGCTCAGAGAAGCTCCTTAGGCTCTTCCAAGGAGGGACTCCATGGAACACACTTTGAAAACCACAGCAATGAAGTACCCATATCTCTGCACGAACACTGACAAATAGACACAATGCAAATGCTACCAAAGCACAAATGGCAGGGGTCGAAAATTTCCATTATGTAGACTTCAAATTTCGTTCATTAGAAAATATTCCAGAGGCGCCTGGGTAGCGCAGTCGTTAAAGCGTCTGCCTTCGGCTCAGGGCGTGATCCTGGTAGTCCGGGATCGAGTCCCACATCGGGCTCCTCCGCTGGGAGCCTGCTTCTTCCTCTCACACTCCCCCTGCTGTGTTCCCTCTCTCGCTGGCTGTCTCTGCCAAATAAATAAATAAAATCTTTAAAAAAAAAAAAAAAGAAAATATTCCAAAGTATGAATTCAAGGTAGCAAGGCAACGCTAAGGTAGTTGTGTGAGTTGTTCAAAAGTTAATTAGATGTAAGTTGATGATCTGTAATTATATACGTAAAGGGAACTGAGCTTAACAATCAAGAGTTCCTGTCCACAGGAAGCTCACAGTTTTGTGGGGAAGAGTGACACTTAAACAATTTATGAGCACAGAGGACCAAGCTGTTGTTATTTTTGTTAAGGGGTCAGTGAGAAATCAAAAGTTTTTTTTCAGAATGAATATTTATGCAATAATGGAGGATGTATTCATGTTTTCCAGACTGATGATAAAAAGGAATAATTCAAAATAGGAATAACAGTGTGAGCAAAGGTATGTGAGTGTAAGTGCATTTTTAGGCTCTGAGGTGGTTTGGATGATTCATGCAACCTAGATGTAGGGAGATTTACTTGGGTGGAGGTTCAACCAGATGGTACAGGGCCCTGTCCTCCTGCTGGATATGTGAGCCATAAGACAGAAAGTGACAGTGTTCTGTGTTTGTTACTACTGGAGGCAGAAGTTTGAAGACTAACTTTGCTATTTGTTGGGTTTGGTAAGAGTAAAAGCTTTACCCAAGGTAGGGAACATGAGAACAGGATTCCATTTTATTAGAACAAATAAGGGGCCTAGATTTTATAAATGGTGAATATAGAGTAGCTGTGAAGTTCTCATATTGAAATGTCCAGTCAACAGTTGGAAATTTGAATCTCCAACTTAACAGAGAAGTAACAAGTGAAAATATAGTTTGGAGACTTGGTTTTACAAGACTGCTTAGAGGAAAATGTAGAAAATGTAGAAAAAGGAGCTGATGTTCAAGTTTTGGGAAAAACTCACTTTTAAAGACCAGGCTAAAAAAGAAAAAAGCCATCAGTGATTAAGAAAGAATGCTCAAAGGAAGTGATCAAAGGTGATACTCAGTATAGAGCCAGAGGACAATGGAGAATGTATTTCATGAATTGAGTGGTTACCAATATTGTAAAAAAAAATGAACAAACAAACAAACAAACCCACTTATGAATCAAATGATTTGAAGATTGAAAATGGTTAAGATCTATAGATGATTGGAGATTATTGGACTCCTTAGCAGAGTGTGCTTCTTTGCTTGTTTTTATTTTTTAATTTATTTTATTTTTTTAAAGATTTTATTTATTTATTTGACAGAGATAGAGACAGCCAACGAGAAAGGGAACACAAGCAGGGGGAGTGGGAGAGGAAGAAGCAGGCTCACAGCGGAGGAGCCTGACGTGGGGCTCGATCCCAGAACACCAGGATCACACCCTGAGCCGAAGGCAGACGCTTAACCGCTGTGCCACCCAGGCGCCCCTGCTTGTTTTTAAAGATAAGAGTAGGTAGCAAGAGGGGCATCTGGGTGGCTCAGTTCATTAAGCATCTGACTCTTGATTTCTGCTCAGGTCACTATCTGAGGGTTGTGGGATCAAGCCCCATGTCAGGCTCCACGCTGAGTGTGGAGTCTGCTGGAGTTTCTGTCCCTCTCCCTCTGCCCCTCACTTTGCTAGTGTGCACTCTCTTTCTCTCTAAAATAAATAAATAAAATCTTTAAAAAAATAGGTAGCAAGATTATAGTTATTTGAGATATAACTTTAAGGTAAAGAAATTGTGACAGTATGTTGAAGATTATAGGATTGTATTTTCAAAAACTGGAGAGTAATAATTCTTGTTCCACATTCTCTTTCAGAACTTTGCTACTCCCCCATAAAGAGGTAGACTCCATTTCCTGTTAGTGAAATTGGGTCAGCCTATGTGACTGCCATAATGAATGGAATGTGGAAGAAATAATCATGAGTATCTTCAAAGGTTAGGTCATAAAGGAGATAGAGCTTCTGGTTAGCCATCTGTCTCAGGATGCTTGATCCAGCCACCATTTGTGAGGTTATCCAAGTCACTTCCAGATGAAACCAGATATAGATGGTTTGGCCAATAGCCCCCAGTAACAAATCTTAGGTGATGTACAAAATTGACTTCTAAACATGTAATCAAACAGTTTTTAGATGACTTCAGCTCTGAGCCTTTGAAAGGTGGAGATGTGATCTATCTCTGTGGAACCTACAGTAATTGCAGCTATAAATATATATATATTTATGTTTTGGGAGAGGTAATTTATTATGTAGCCAGAATTATTGAAATAAATTTTGGTGCCAGGACTAATATGCTGCTAGCACAAAACCTAAAACTGGCCTTGAGACCAGGCAGTAGGTAGAAGTTGGAAGAACTCTGAGAAAAGCCTTTTGTTAAAAGACTTTGCTAACAAAACAAAACAACAACAACAACAAACAAAACTTGATTGGCCCTGAGGAGACTGTCAGTAAGGATTAAGCTTAAGTGTCAAAAATGTTATATGTACATAGAAGTACATGTTATGTAGTAATAGAAAATTTTAGCCACCTTATTGCCTGTGATAACATGGAAAATAGAAAACATGCCTGATACATTAGGTGATTTATCTAAGGAGATTTCTAAGCAAAATACTGAAAGTCCACTTGACTTATTCTTGTTGCCTATAATAAAATGATAAAAGAGAAACATAGATGAAAAAGGAATTGTTCGGTTTTGAAACAAAATTTAGAAAGTAGATGAAGGACCCCAGACTTAGTGAGTTAAAGACATAAGACTGTTTCTCATACCCAGATATACATTGTTCTCAAATACAGAGAGTTTCAGAACAAAGATCAAATCAAGGATCACACTGTAAGTTCGTTTGTTATGACCTCAGAAAGATTTATGGCAATGTATCAATGAACTTTTTAGTCAGACAAAAGGCCCTCTAAGGATCATAAGGATCTTATTATACTCATTAAGTAGCAAGTGAACATCTCAGAATCGTAAGGGCAATGTCCCTCAACGTCCTTATAGAAAGCCTAAGACAGAGAAGGGCTTATCTCAATGAGATTTCTGGTTGTGCCTTTTGTCTATTGGGCTAAACTGCAGTAGCAATCATAGGAAATCCACAAAGCTTTAGAGAACTTCACTAGCAGAAACACTGCTGGCTTGAACTAAAAAAGACAAACCAAATGAGGAGGACTTTGAATCCCCATATTACTATTGGCAGGAAACAAGTCAAGGAAACTACTTAGTGGCAAGCCTCTGCCACTTTTCTATGGATAATGAAGGATTTCCTGGAAAGCCTAACCAAGAGTCCAAGAACAGAGCCAAGAGCTGTGATGGATCGTCTCCAGGCAGTAACAGTGAGCCTTGATCCAGAAACTAGCAACATGTGATCCAGCTGGCTTTCAGAATTTCTGTGGATTAGTGACCGTTGTAGGCCTCCCACTTGTACTTTTTTGACGAAGGTGTATGTAGTAGTTACCAACGTCTCTCTCACATTATATGTTGGGGGGGGGGGAGGAGATATCCCTAGTTCTCAGGTCTTTAGACTGGAAACTGTACTTAAAGAACCATACCTGAAGAAGTGTACCTGAAAGGCCTCATCTGTATCTGCATTTGTCTTAGAGGAGGCAAGCCTGATACTTTAGAATGAGACTGATTCTGAAATGGGATTTTAGAGTGTTCTTGGAGGAGGGTGACAGTGCATACTGCACGTGGGGTTGTGAATTCTTGTAGGAAGACTGTGGAAGATTGCACTTTCTAAAAATGCCCACAGCTTTGCTTCTGGTCCCACATGCTCTTTCAGAACATTGCCAGTACTCCATCAAGAGGTAAATCTATTTACCCTTCCATTTAAATTGGACAGGGCTTTTTGGCTGCCTCTATTAATAGAAAGCAGTAGAAGTGATGTTGCATGATTTTGGAGGCAAGGTCATTAAAGTGATACAGTTTCTACCTGGATCCCTTTCTCTTGGGATGCTTCCCTTGGAATCTAGCCATTGTGTTGTAAGGAAACCCAGGCCACATGGAAAGGTATTCTGGCTGACAGTTTTAGTTGAATTCCCTACTGACAGCCCACATCTGCCTCCTGACATGTAAATGAGCAAGCTTTCAGATGATACCAGCTCCCAACCTTTGAACCATCACAACTGATACTGAAAGGATTACAGGTGAGCTACACACGCTGATCCCTGTCCAAATTTCAAATTAATGAGCAAAAGACAAATCTTCATGGATTTTAAGCCACTGTGTTTTGATTCATAGCCATGTTGTAGTGGTGTGTTTCATAGAGGAAGTGTTGTTTGAACATGTATTTAGTATTTGCAGTAGCTAGAGTAGAGAAGTGAGTAAAAAAAAAAAAAAAAAACAAGGGAAAAGGTGAAAATTCAAAAGACAATGTGAGATCAAAAGCAAAAGTGGGATGATTAATGAAAAAAGATCTGGGATATTTCTTTCTCTGAGAAAGGAGAGAAATAGAGTTGAGAATATAAAGATAGTTGAAAAATAGATAAAATATTCTTAAAAGAAATTTATCTTTAGATATAATGTTTATAGAAGACTGAAACCTTTAACTTCTTAGGAACTACGTGTTAAGTCTATTTCACATACTTTATTCACGGTGATAAATACTACTTACCTTTTCAATTTTACAGTGTTCCTGGTCTACTGCATATTTTAATTCAAATTTTAATGTTTTTTTAAAAGGCTAAGTAAGATAAGCATAGTTTGCTTTAAAAGGCAAAAAAACTTCTTAGCAGTCCACCCCAAATTAATCATCATGCACCCTTTTCTCATATTTCTTTCCTTAATGGTTTAGAGATGAACAGTCACATTACCATTATGTATGAATACTACTGAGCATAAATAAGTGGGACAGGTTGCCCTGCAAACAAATTTCATTAAAGTACCTAGATTAACACATTTTAAAGGTCTCTTTAATGAATCTTTGTCCTTGTGATACAACATAAGCAAGAATAGGGCAAACTAAGTTGTAGAATTTTATGTCTCCATTTCTGGCTTCAAACAATTAAGGGCGTTATAAATAAGCGCTACTCTCTTTATCCCACTCAAAAATAATGAATGAGCCATCCTCATGAATCACGAGACTATCGCATCAACCCATCACAATCCCAAGATCATGAAAGCAAGACTTTAAACCAGCATTATATTTTGGAATAAATCACAGACTTGCTAACTATTTCAGAATTGTAAATGTTATGATTTTTAGAGTTATAGCATAATTCATATATCAAACTGTGGCATCTATGAACCCCATCATAGAATCACTAGAGCTTTTCCAATTTTCAGAACTAACCTCTGTGAGTTCAGATATTTAAAAAATTACTGCAGTGAGAAAAGTGACCAGACAAGAACATTTGAAAAGATTAAAAGAAGAATTCGGCAATGAAAGTTATATCAAGGTAGACAATTCCTTAAAAATTATGAGTGTATAGGACCCAGCAATAATGAGGAAATTACTATAGAAGCAATGGACTGCTTTTAGTTCTGTTGACAAAAGACATCAAAGGATAAGAAAGGTTATTCACAACAAGAGTTTCCAACACGATGGAGTCTTTTGTTTGTTTTGTTTTGTTTTGTTGTTTCTTGAAGGGAGGAGAGATGGATAGAGTCATGCAGTCAGATTAGCAAATATTAATACCCATTATATATTAATGGAGAATCTCTTTTTATAAATTGCATAATGTCATGACTTCTGTAACATCCTGATATTAATCAAGTCTATCTACAAAAGCATTATCATAGGATACTATTACTAATTGTAAAATGTAGAATTATTAAAGGGAAAAAATAATCTCTGACTCTTGATTTGAACTTGCTGCTCTGAGGCTGGGTAAGATCATTTAATATCTTCATATCTATGATGGGACATCAGGAAAGAACCAGATTATGCTACCTTTCAAAACTCTTGCTTAAATGAGTAAGAAAAGTGTTAAGCACATGACATACATATAGATGTTTTTTCACCTGACCCGAAGTCTTAAGTAAATTAATAGAGCAAGATTCCACGTTAGGATGAGAATGAGAAACTCACATTGCTCTTTGTTTACAATGCATGTGTATTAGCAGTTGAGATTTATTTTCTCATTGCTTTTACATTTGGGTTCTCGATACAGAACTTCAGGGGACACAATTCTTTTAGACATACAAAGGTGCTTCAATGACATAAGATGTCTAGATCTGAATGCAGTATAGCATTTTTCTGGTTTGATTCACTCCCTGAAAGAAACAAAAATAATTCTCTGCAGAACAAATGGTTTTTAAATCCAATTAAATTAACAGAAAATTTCAGGGAAGTATTTTAGAAAAGACAGAGAGTGAATTTTCCACACAGAGAGATATAGTGAAACTAGACAGATGTGTTCATAAAAATATGCTTTGTTTTCCTTCTAAAAGAGTGTAGCAATGAGAATTCAAACACAAAATAGAAAACCAGACCTAAATTTAGCATTTAATATAACTTATAGGAGATCCTATTTAAAGGAGCATTCTATAAATTCAACCTGTTTCAACTTTTTCATTCAATCTCTAGGACTTCGGAACTACTCCTGCCTGAAGCCCCATTTGTGATTACTACCTGCCTTTACTTTACTTATGTTACCAACCCTTTGTATCTTTCTGAAAAATTAAAATAAGGACATCATCACTGCTGCCACTACACTTGCATCAAAACAAGGGTGTGCACCCACACACAGACACACACATGCACACATACACACACACACACCACACAGTCATCCGTCAAACCCACAGCATTCCCACGCTATTTATTATCTACTTTCTTATTAACAACTAGTAATTTTAATTTCATAAAATATAGGTATGCTATTATAGTTTCTCAATTCCAAACAAGCTTATAGTATATTTTCTACAGGATTGACACATTCTAATGTAACTCTTAGTATAATGTAGAGAGAAGAATTTTCTTACACAGATTCTACTATTTATAGAATGACTCAAAAAGAAATCATTCATGGCCAAATTCCAGATCTGACAAAACAAAATGGCAAGTAGAATCACAGATAAAATTCTGAGGAGTTCGGTTCCATGGGGACAAAGAGTAACACAAACAATCAAATGAAACAAGCATACATTCTTTCAAAATTCTGGGCTTACAGCATTTCTCCCTTATTTGCTTGTAAATTGGATTACTGGTTTGATTATAGAAAAAAACAAGCAAACAAAAATACCTAGGAATAACAGTGTTTAAAGGGCTATAGGCAACAAAATTCCCCACAGTTTAGGGCAAAAAAATTTCAACTGCCATTCATTCCTGGAATATTAGTTACATTTTCTTTTCTCGTCATTCACTGCTACTTACAATTAAAGAAAAACAAATCTTTAGAGATTTAGTTTAGTTCAGCAGATTTATATTGAATACCTATTATGTATCAAATGCTGACCTGAGGGAATATAAACATGACTAGAATATAACCCCTGCCTTCTTTCTCGCAACATTTTTTTTTCTCTTATATAACCTGGCTAACTAAGAGCCTGGAATGCTTCGAGATAATTGGAATATATCAGTAGTTTACAACCATCCCCCCATTACAGCCAGAAATTTTTTTTTTTTTTTTTTTTTTTTTTTTTTTTTTTTTTGCCTTGTGAAACTTGCATAGTAATGATGGGGAACATAAAATAGACACAACTAAATTATGTAATACGATGGAATTCTAGAAAGGGATAAGTGAAATGGAGAATAAGGAGCATGGTAGACGAAATCAGGAATAAAGAGACAGAGGCGGGTGTGATAAATGGATTGTAAATTTAAATAGGTTGACGAAGGCAGAATCCATCAGGAAGTTGAACATTCAGGCAAACACTTAAAAGAGGTGAAAAAGAACTGGCGCTCAGTTGCTGGGGGAAGATTGTGGCAGGTAAAGGGGAGAGCGAGCACGAATTCCCTAAGGGGGGAATATTGGTATGAGCTGCAGGCTGGATGTGACCCCCTAAAACACGTGTGTTAAAACCTAAACCCCAATGCGGTGGTATTAGGAGGTGGGGCCAGTGACAGGTGATTAGGTCATGAGGACAGAGATCTCATGAATGGGGTTAGTGCTTTTATAAAAGAGACCCAGGTGAGCTCCCTTCCCCCCTTCGGCCGCGTGAGGACACGGTGAGCAAGCGCCATCTATGAACCAGGAAGTGAGGTCTCACCAGACAAGGAATCTACCGGCGCTCTGGTCTTGGGCTTCCCCGCCTCCAGAGCTGTGAGATGTAAACGTCGGATTTCAGCCGCCGGCTCCGTGGTATTTTTGCTACAGCTGCGCTAATGGACCAGATAGTGTGTTTGAGGCGCAGCAAGCAGCCCAGTGTGGCCAGGGAAGGGTAGGCAAGAGGAGAGTTAGTAAGAGAGTTGTTCAGAAAGGTGATGGGAGCTGAGGAGGGCAGTTCCAATCGGGCTGTGAGGAATTTAGCTTTTGCTCTGAGTTGGATAGAAAGCCATTGAAGTGCTCGGAGCTGCGGGTGACACAGCTCTTAACATTTTCATAGTATCGCCTCAGCTGCTGTGTTGAGAATGTTATCAGAGGACTCAAGGGTAAAGGCAGAAATACCAGAAGAAAGCATATCATGGGGAGAAATAATGGTGGTTTAGACTGAGGTAAATCAATCAGTTCTTGATGTAAGAATGTCTGAGTTCTTTACTGATCCGTGGGATTTTAGATCAGCGTGTTGGGAAACCAGTGGGGTCTATGCTTAGTAGAGTGATACCAATACATTAAATTATATTCTGCTTTTGAGAACATGTTTGTATGTGTGAAGTTCTATGTTTATACCTTCTTTTAATGAGTGCCTTTTACCTGGTACAGTAAATTTTTTTCATTGATACTCAGTTAATACTCTTTTTGGCAAATTACTATCATTTCCTTCTGGTTTGACTCCCAGTTTCCCCTCCCTGCGACGCCTGGCTTATTCCACCCTATGGACTCGCTCCCTCTGTAGTTCAATATGCGATCTGTGCTGTGTCATTTGAGCTTGTTGCTTTGCCATTGTAACATTTGCCTCATTTGTTTTTCCATTGGGGTTCTCCATACAGTGCAAGAAATTGGAAAATGCTTCTACACACAGTATTCTCTTTACCCCCCAGAATAATTAGGATATTATCAAGGGCAAAAACAGATACCATCCTAGTGATCAACTTTTAAGAGACAACTAAAATGATAAATTATTTTCTGATTCTCAGTAACAGGTTTAACCAATGACACGGTAGTCTTCACGCTAAGTGGTTTTCTGAAACTCATGCTAGATGGGCAAAGAAAATATTCTGAACCACGAGCTTAGGTAATGAAGGGATGTGTACATTTATTTATTTTTTCATATGTGAAAAGCCAGAATCAGGGATTGAAAAAGGGAAAGTTGCATAGCAGTGAATCTTTCAAAGATTATCCTTCTATCTAGCGGAGACATTTCCCCCCTCTCAGACAATAAACATAAGGATGGTTTAGTTTCTGTTTGTTTTATGGTTTCAACATTCTGACAAAGAAGTTATAAGGGCAAGTTAACTTATTAAAATGCTTTGAGCCCTTTGAAGAAAAGATATTTTTATTAGATATATGTTCAAGGCATTCTTTCTGTCTTTGCAGTTTTCTCTCTCATAAAAGATATTCTCTTTCAAATAGACCTAAACTATTGAATGTGTTTTCACTTACGATTACTTCATCTCCTTGTATATGTTAGAGCCCATCTGAAGTAATAACCTCTTTGCTAAAACTTTGTCTCTTCAAAAAAATAATAAAACCAAGAAATTTTAACAAGCCAAATGTGTGATATGCTGTAATATATGAATTGATCTCATTATTGATTCATGATGTCTGAACCATTCGTCCCTTGCCCTTCACCACATCTTGATACACACTGGGTATGATCACCTTCTCTGAAAGTATGTCTATGCGTGTTGTAGCCAAAGACTAAAACTGTGACAATTAGCTGGTCCACTCCTCTGCCAAGGCTTGAAATAAATCTTTATTTCAGATACTGGGAAGACAGCAACACCCCTTGTCCTCGACGTGTGATTTCCTTAAATGGTACCCCAGTGGGCTGAAAGAGTCAATGAACTTCTTTAAGCCTAATTTATTCCCAGAATATGACCTAGGTGCTGGGGAGGATAGAACACATTATCTGATGTTCAGATTGCTCAACTGTACCCTGGAGAATCAAAACATTAAGAAGCATATGGTATGAATATTGTCCTGGTGAAGGCACATTGTTCCATTTTGGAATTTAAAACAAGCAATGCAGCAATTGTGATTAACTAACTCCAACCCTGACTTCCAAATCAAAAGACTTCATAAAATTTCAGGAAGCAGTATGGTAGAGTCCGTACCCTAAAAGTTTTCTGTCCTCCACATCGGGGTCAGTAATCTTACAGAGAAAAAATTTTCTTAATAACTGCCCAAGAAGACCATTGAACACACACACACACACACACACACACACACACACAGCCCACATGCACACACACCTTCTAGCTTTGACTTTTCCCCACCCTAACAGTGGCAATGACAGTGTTCAGTAACAAAGACTTTGAGCTGCTGGCTGATGCTGAAGTTAAGTGCATATGACAGAAGTACGAGCTCTGATGGATGGCTCTGGACCCGCTGTGCTGACAAAAGACTGGGATGTTTGCAATGGTTGGTTATCAGTGAAAATGGGCATTACCCGATTTGGCATGTGAACACTTAGCATAACCCGAAGTGATGGTCAGCACTGAACCCTGAAGACACAATGCTAGCAGGGTTAATATTGGGTAGGATCTGTCTATCCACGGCGGTGACATACTATTTACCGAATCCCAGAAAGAGACCTTTTGATAAAAACCTCAATTGGGAATGCTAGCAGCTGCATAGATTCGCACTGATTTCTGGTAATTTTCCTGAGACCGGTAATTTTATGTGACTTCATAATCTGAAAAACCTCTCCAAATGCCCTCATTTCCATCATTTATTTTTCTGCCAAACTACTATAAATGTGTATTTTCAAATCCATTTGCCCTCATAGGCATTATTATTTTTCTCTGTCTGAAAATATAACAATGATTTTGCAGGCTTGTTTCATCTGATACATTTCATGAATTTATTTATATTCAACCTATTGGAAATATGTAAACTGGACGTAAAACTTAAACAAAACACACACACACACCAAGAATCTTAACATAGGAGTTAAAACCAAGCATCAAAGAAAAACAAGAAATTTTCAAAAATCATGTTGAAGGTATTTTAATTAAAAGCAAACATGACTCTGGGGTTCCAAGTGGCCCAAGCAAAAAGGAAAATATCACAAACAACAGATCTCTTTTTATCTTGAAGCAGACATATTGATTCATCAAAAGAAACCGGTTTATTCTTGTTCCAAGTTCTGAAAGTAAATTTTCCAAGTTTATTTTTCTTTTAAAATAAGGAGCATTGAATAAAATATTGTTCAATGCTCAAAATGGATGTTTTTTACAGAAAGTACAACGAGAGTTATCACATGACTATTTCTTTCATTTGACCTCAGCAGGAGAAAGGAACACAATGATGAACTGGAATTCTCTGTGGGACACAGAAAAATTAGTTATGATTTAGTTATGTGGCATCTTGGCAACCTGACTTAAAAAGAGGCTCAGATTTCACTGTAATTCTAAGGAACAAAATAAACCAAAGGGCCTACTGAAAGATCATTCATAATTATATTGTAAATACAAGCAATCTTTACCTGCAAATCACTTTCGAATGAGTATCTTTGATAATTTTGCAGGATAAATAGTTATTCAATTAATATTAACTAGTAAAATAATAAAATGAAGCAAATCAATAATACACATAAAGGATATATTAGAGTCCCCACTGATAGAAGAAAAATTTGTACATTTTCAAAACTCTGGTTAAGTTTGTCCACGGTAGACCAACCACAGGATGGTGGAAGCTGGGAACAGTGAGCCAGTTGCTACCAGGTTGTGTCAACGAGTTGCAGGAAATCAGAATGACATTCTTTCAGGTTCATCATATCTAAAGTATATGCATAGGTAACTTCTTAGTCGAAAGTAGTACAGATATTCAGCTATGCTTTATTTTTATAACATAGAATGAAGAAATCAAATAAAAAACAAAAGGAAATTGAATAAAACCGTTGAAATGTCTTTGAATAAGTGTGGATTCTAATGCTTACATTGAAAAGTATAAAATTTCCATTTTTGCAGATCAAAAGAAATTGAATCTTAGCAATTTCACATGGTTCTATCTATGATAGATTTCATTTCCTCAACTATGTATATTGTGAAAAATAAAAATATGAAGTCAGGATGTCTCCTACATAGTATACTCCTAAAAATATTTTGTGCAATTATAAGAAAAGTGAGTTATAATTTTATTGAGAAAGTACTTTTTAGAAGACATGCTACAACAAAGATTTTTCTCTTGTTCACATAATTGGATACTTCATCCCCATAAAGTTGATGCTTTTGCTGTAAGAATAAAAGTAGAAAAAAGGAGATTGCAAAGGATAGACTGATGGATTACACTTACTATAAACCTTAATGGTGGAGATAAAAAAAAGTAAGTCAAATAAATTTCTCTTAAAAATCTATTTTTACCGTTTTAAGCTTTATTTTTGGATCCTGGATTAAGATTGGGATTCTACTTTAAAAAGCAAGCTAGTATTGTACACACTGCATGTCACAAAACAGCATTTTCCAAATTGGTGGTCTGGGTAGCAAGACGCATGTTATAAGAAATTGTTTCATGCTTAGGTATGAGAAAACCCAGGTTAAAGAAAGTTAATCAGATTGCTTTACTGAAGTGTTTTTTTCTGTATGTCTTTCATATGATAACATACTTTATAACAATTTTAGAAAAGGTCATACTGTGCAGAATTTGCCACACGTATATTTGATTAAGGAATACTTTCTTAATTGAATGCATGTGTTTCTTAGGTTACAGTTAGAGAACTGCTGTCTTAGGGAGTCAACCAAAGAAACCCAAATTCTCAATGAAAAATAATATCATTGAGATAATGATTATAATACTTACTTTTCACCAAGGGCATTACATAGCCTATGGATAAAATGAAACTTTCTTCTCAGGGTTTACGTACTGGTCACAGATATCTGAATAATCCTTAGTATTCAACTGAAAACCATAAGTTTAACCAAGTTAAAGTCAAAGTTACTGACAGAATATCCTTTGGTTGTGAGATCTGAGACATACAAATAATTTTAATCTATAAGAACAATCCAGCTTTCTGATAAACACTCATAAATTGAGGAACCAAATTCCTAAAATAAAATATTTTTTAACTTCTCCACAAATCGCTTCTCAGCCTTTTGGCTAAGATCAAGAGTTAACTTCTCCATGAAATAATAAAGTACCCGAAAGCATATTAAAACTTCATTAATATGCTATAATTTGGTTCTGTAATTTGATGTCGTAGCATAAGTGATCTTAGCCAACTTATATGGAGTAGAACTAGGCAAGTGAGCCCTGCTAACCTACAGAAGTGTGAATAACAAATCCTTGTTGACTTGGGGAGGTAGTTTGATATACAGTGACCAAAAATGGGGACAAGCCTCAAATGCCCCTGTTGTCTCCTTCCCAATATTTATAAAGAAAATATGCCCTTTCTTAAGATTGAATTTTCATCTTGGCCCATTCTCTTGCATTTTCAAAGGACCTTTCCTGTGTCAATTATCACAAGTTATTTCTCCCCCAAGCAAACGTAAGCAGGCATCAATATCCTATTTGTACCAGGATTCTTTTGATTCTTAAGATTCTTCTTATGTTTAGCAGATATTTTGAAGTAAAAGGCAGTGAAGAATCATTAGTCTTATAGAGAGAAAGGATACTCGTTTTTTTCTGCTTTTTTTTTTTCTTTTCTTTCTTTCTTTTTTTCTTTTTTTGGTCAGTTCAAGGCATTGGTGTGAAAAATCTGGAGAAATTAATATCCAAGCTGGTGTGCATGACATACCTCTTCCCACCCTTGACCAGGAAAAGATTCCTAGGTCAACTACCAAAAGTGCTCAGTTGGGTCCTAGTGGTTCAGGCAAATTCTCCAGGCTGTGTCTTCTGATGATAATACCTCTTCATTCTTGTTTGGGAGTTCCGCTTTCCCTTCTGGGCTAACAGATATGATGATGCCTCCAGCAGAGCCATTAGCCTCCTGTCTGCTTGTTGTTTCGTTCTGACTGGCCCAGGAATCTGATTTCTTAGTTTTCCCTCAGTGTGTCAGGTACAGGATCCAATCCCCATTGCCAGGCCAGGCTTTTAAAACTCTAGCCTGGGCCCAGAGATGGGCTTTTGTGCAGGCATAAAGGATAATAGGTATGTTTTTATGGTTCTCGGTAATTACATTAACCTTGCTTATTGTAATATTAAGAATATACACTGAAAATTTGTAGGTAAAACAAGAAAAATAAAAATAAATGAATTTACTTTATGATTCCTCTTTAAAAATAATGACCAATAAAATGTAGGTAGAAGTAGCTTTAGTAGTAGCTATAAGAAGAAACATTTTAAAATAATGAGGTCCTTTATTCCATGGGACAAATATATTATTCAGATACCAACTCTATTTTAACACAGTGTTTTCCATTTAAAATAACTAACCATTAATAAAATAAATGAATGAAGCATTGGCTCCTTGTTTTCCAAACATTAATATAATATTTAAAATAATGATTGCAATTTTTATTTGGTATAAACATTCTTTAAAATGATTGTAAAGATTACAACAGAACTGGCTTTCTCTTTTCCCTTTCTTCTACTGTAGGATAACTAAAGAGAATGAAAGTTCTGGACTTCATGGTTCAGAACACTGTTACAAAATGCTGGAAGTTTGGTCTTGACTTTAATTTTATATCTCAATTAAATATGCACACAAAAATGTTGATGTCTATTTTACTGCTTCCTTTCCAAACATTTCAACTCTAGCAATCTGGTGAAATGCATCTCAGATTTCATAGGAAAATAAGGTCTGCTTTACATAAATGTGTTCCTTCTAACAAATGAAACATGAAAATTCTTATTTATAAGAAATGAAGCTATGTACATTCTTTCAATACATATCACAATTGATTAGAAATTAAATTGCTGTAAATATTATTTAAATTTGAAACATGCAAGCATTCAAATACAAGGCAAACTATTTTGCAGTAAGCATTCTCAAGAATTTTTCCAGAACCCCTAAAATCCTAGATAAGTTGTTTGGTAAGAATATATAAGGGAAAAGAAAATACAAAAATCAGTTTTCCTATTTCTACTTTATTATTACAGAAATTGCCAATTAAAACATAGAGCTACAGATTTTCTGCCTGGCTATTACAGTTCTGGAAGGAACCTTGTGCCTCTTTGCTGATGTTCCTGACTCAGCATGGAATGTCCTCTCTTTCTCTACCCACCAAATAACTACATCTCTTTCAAGGCCCTTTTCAAAAGCTCTTTTCCATGGAGCTTTCCCCACAGTACAAATCAGAATTAATTACTTCTTCCTATGGGCTCTCAAAGCACTTTGAACCTCTAAATGGCAATTACTTTATTCTGCCTTGCACTATTTACATGTCTAAATATGTCTGCCTCACAAGACTTTAGACTCCTTGAAGACATCTTAATCAACTTTTTTCCCCCTCACCTCACTAGATTCTTTCCATCCCTATGTACTTATTTACAATTTGGAAAATGGTTATCAGTTATAGGATGAGTGCCCAATAACTTTGGGTTTAGAAGAACTAACTTGAAAATTCCTGTCTCTTTCAGTCAAGTTCTGACTATAATGGTGGTTTTCCAAGTTGACCATTTTATACCTATGAAAAGAGGTCAGCAATGTTAAAACTGTCTACGTGTGGTATTTTCTAATATTCCTTGGACTCCTAAATGCACGCTTTAATATATCATACCTGCAGAATGTCTAAAAATGTCACTTGGATAACTATCTTTTTCCTGTGCTTCACGAAGATTAACCTTTGAGTTATATAAATCAAAAATTCAAGGAAAGAGGAAAAGCTGAAATGGATGTCAACCTTGTCCCTTTACTTTGTGAAACTTTCAACTTAAATACTGTATTATTGGTGATGTTTTAAATATTTAGCTATATTTTTATGGTGTTTCTCTCCACAGAGGTAAGAGCAAACATTTTTCATTCTCAGACATCCTTTAATTTGGTGGCAACCATTTTGCAATTAGAAAAATATGGATATAGAGCTTCAAAAATTCCCCCACTGAGTATAATAGTGAGTACCTGTATGGAAAATGGACTTGCATTTTTCCCTTCTATTACTGTGTCCTAATCCCTAGATCACGTTACTCTACAAATGAGGCTTTGAGTATATATGCAAAATATCTAAATTAAACCTCATTGTAGGGCAAGATAAATGCAGTGATCATTGCCCGCCATGTTTTCACTGTAACTAGTTTCATATTAAGATAAAATTTCTCTTTCCATGTATTTTAATATTGTATTATGTTTATCTCCACAGTTTTTACTTAGCTTTTAATCATCCGATTTCTGTGATGACTGGACATCTATTCTCAAATTACAGACAGAAGAAACTGAGGCTCTGAAGTTTAATGTCAAAGAAAGAAAGAAAGGAAAGAAAGAAAGAAGGAAAGGAAGAGAGAGATCTTTTTCTTCCCTATTCCTGGGATCTTTCCTTTTTGTCAGACTTAGTAACAGGACAAGAAATGTCAGAGACATGAGTGGGTGAACCTTAGAAGCACTTTAGAATAATTTGACTTCCAAATTGTCTGATTGCTATTTGATTATTTCTAGATTACTTTGGTATGTGGTGATAGTCATTTTTAAATACTATTTCTTATTATGAAGAACTACATGAAACAAGCACATACAATTCACTGAAATGCTTAACTTTTTAAATATCTTTATCTCATATTTATGGTTTACACAGAATTTTTGTCTTCATACATTTATGACCATGTACTGGAGTTTAAATAAAACAATAGCATATTTTAAACATCAACAGTAATGTCATGTTACTTTATTTTTTAACACTCTGAAAACTTAGTGTTCACACTTTGACACATAATGTAAATGTGATCGTGACACTGCACCAGAAGTTACAAATGGAAGGACTTGCAAAATATAAATATATATAACTGGACTGGAAGTTGTGTTATATGTAAGGGTCACAAAACAATATTGTAGCTGTACAAATTCAGGTCTAGACTTCAATTTCCAAAATATCAGTTGTTGGAATCCATGGCAACTGAGGCATAGTGAAACTAAGCAATGGTAAACCAGTGGAAAAAAATGTTATAGATATAAGCTGCTGTTTACCTTAAATATTCTGTTTCATCATTCATATTTAGGAGGAAATGAAAATTTACAGAAAATAGAAAGGGTCAGTGTAAAATTAAAGGCATATACAGATATATGGCCACTTGAGAGGCTAACTGAGACAACTTTTTCGTAGACAAAATGATGGTGGTGTCTAAATGATGAACACTGTATGAATGAGGAATGAAGTCAGGTCCCAGTGTACTCTAGAGAAGCACTATTACACACATTTGCAGTTTACAAAGCAACATTGCATACACTGTATGATCTTCTGGAATGCTAGTATGGGTTCACCGATGAAATCAAATGTAAGAACTCTTTAACAAACCAATATGGGCAGATGCTCTAAGAACTTGTGTGAATGATTAGAGTGAACTCCCTCGTGGCATATACAGGAAACATATGTTTTTGTGTAGTTTCATTTTAGATTAAAAGGAAAGAAACCTGGAGAAACTTTTTTTAGTTGCATTCATTTGATTCCTAGTTTCAGTTGCCTTTATATGCCCCTTTCCTACTTGAAACAGCCAAACTACCTACACTATAAAATCAGCCACCATGATATAAATGCCATGAAAAAAATTCCAGAGAAGAAAAAGGAGTGTCAATGATGTGCCAGTTTTTCACCATTGTTTTTGTTTTTAATTTTTTAATCTTAATTTTTGTTTTGTTTTTTTTTATTTTTATTTATTTATTTATTTCTTAAGTAGGCTCCCTGCCCAGCATGGAGCCCAATGCAGGGTCAAGCTCACAGCCATGAAATCTAGACCTGAGCTGAGATCAAGAGTCGGACATTCAACCAACTGAGCCACCCAGGTGCCCCTGTCACCATTGTTTTTAATGAAAAAGAATAAAATGTGTTTATAGGTAGTTGAGTGAAATTTTATTTTTGCATAATTAGATAAAGGCAGGCTTACTGAACCAGACTTAACTTATTTTAATTGTAACAAAAATGGAAGAGTTAAAAACTGGAGCATTAAGATTGTAATATTATATAAATGATTTAAAAGTATTAACAGTATACAAATTCAGTTCACGATACTTATAAACTATGTATCAGCATGCTCCTTAGGAGAAAATCATATTATTATTATTACTAACAATACATTTTAATTAAGCACCTACAATGTGCAGTGTGCCATGATAGGTACCACGTAAGATACGAAGAAGGTTCAGATATGAACCTCTTCTTATAAGATCTCCAGCAATGAACAGAATTATACCTTAGTTATAATAAATTCCAAAATCCATAGCAAGAATAAATCCTATAAATACAAATAAAAGACCAGTAAAGCTTTATAGTCTCAACAGATTCTTCTTATTAGTGATTAGCATAAAGATTCAAAACTCCATGAACTAACATAAAACAGTGCCCATAAGTAAAAGATGGGTGAGGGTAAGATATTTGTTAAAAAATAACTTCACTCTATTTCAAAATTATAAGTTATATTCTGATTAAAGTATCAAGAAAAAATCTAGAATTTACCATGGCTATAAAAGTATCCAAAGGTTGAGTCTGCTCTTTTGAAATCTTTTCCACAATGAGGATTTATTTAAAAATTTAAAATATTTTATTTATTCATTTGAGAGAGAGAGAGAGAGACAGAAGGAGAGCATAAGTAGGGGGAGAGGGAGAAGCAGACTCCTGGCTGAGCCCGGAGCCCACCGTGGGGCTCAATCCTAGGACCTGGAGATCATGATCTGAGCCGAAGGCAGACGTTCAACCATCTGAGCCACCCAGGCACCCCCACAATGAGGATTTAAATGGACTATGAGAATAAGGAAATACACAACACCCTAAATAAAAATATTGCTTGTCCTAATTTTTGTATTCTGACAAACTTCAATTATAGTATAAAATTCAATGAAAGTCATGCTGACAAGTTATTCAGACATGCAGTAAAGGCAAGTAGCTTTACCTCTTAATCTACGAACTGGAATTAGAAGATTTCATCATTATTTGTAAGTTTTAACTAAAGTTCTAGCTAATTTTATAGAGAAAGCTAAGAAATTGGGTAAGTACCTTTAAAAGATTTATTAAATTTCCTTTAGGGATGTGTTTTGCATACTTATATGTATACAAATACATAGTTTGTATATAGCTTGTCAAATACATAGTATCTAATCAATATCTTGCTCAATTGAAAAACTGTAGGAAGTTTATATCATTTATGTCCTTTTGGAATTTCTTATGATAATGCCCACCTAAAAGTTAAAAAAAAAAAATCTTATTCACCTGGACATTGGGAAATTTAATTTGACTTTGTGGCTAGTTCCTTTGTGAGAAGTTCTATGTTTCCCAAAGAAAGAAAAACAACATGGTATTAACAGTTTTATAAAATCCATAATTAAAAAACATTGTTCCTATGCCATTACATTTTATCCTGAAGTCTCAATGACCACCTTCTGTTTTCTTCGAGAAATACCTAATGTCGGCAATTGCATTTTTTTATTGTCCAACCCAAGTTAGTCCCTGTCTGGGGTTCAGGTTCTCAAAGATAGGCAGATTTAATATATTTGTCACCACCTTGATATTGCTTAACTTCAAATAAAAGTGATGGTTGGTAAGTCTGTGGATTGAGGACAAACCCCACGTTGTTATGTTGAAACAGTATTTAAAAACTCCAAGACTTTATTTTTGTTCTACTTTGCACTACCTCTTGCTAGGTTCATATTAGTTAATTAAAGAAACAAATACCTCTTTACTTCCTATTTATCCAGTTATTATTTTAGTCACCATCCTAGTGTGTTATTTATTTTATTATGTTTTTTTAAAAAAAAGCAGAATGTGAAAATTTCTGTATAAGTCTTTTATTTCTGTTGGACAGCTTGGTCAAACATATAGCTAGAATTTATTTTAGGTAAAAGGGTCCACTACTTTCTTTAGGTAAAAGAATTTTAAAAGTTGTGAGCTCCCGTAAATGGATAGTTTTTGAAGATCAAATAAGCCAGGGTCAATTTAGTGCATATCAAGTGAGATGTCCAGGGTTTGCATTTAAAAATGAATTTGCGATTGTCCTTTGTCTCTATTTCCTAATTCATTTTTAGGGCTTTAAAGATCTGTTGTAACAGGACTCTTGTTACATTTAATAAGTGCCATGTTGATTGGCGTTCTCTAAGTAGGCTTTTCAGTTTGCCTGTGGGGAAATTTAATATAAAAACATTCAACATTCTTTTATTAGTGTTTTTTACTATTCCCAGTCCCATCAGACCTTTGGTGCAAGCAGTGTATTATTGAAAAGCTTATCTGTAAGAAGTGAGCCAAGGGGAAATTCAGCCTTTATTAATATTGACATCATGTTCCCACACAATGGCTGTCTAAAGAAACTTTTCAATTGGATTTCAACTGCTTTGATGCAATATAAATGGAAACAACTGAATGCATGATTTAACACAGGATAGTGAATGACGCTGTATCCTGCACACCCAAATCTAAAGTTGAAGTTTAGAGGTATTTCAGGGCCATAATTTAGTCTTCTCAATTTATAATGGTTAGTGGAATGTTGTTATGTTAATTGGGTGGGTTCTTGAATGCATATAAAATTTTCTTTGGGTTCTCTTCCCTTTCTCATTGCCAGTGTAAAGAAAAGGTTACAGCTAAGCTATTTCTAGCACGGAAGTGATATTTAAGGACCAGGCTAGGACGTAAGCAGGGTAATAATTTATGTTTGAGGATACATTGTACTAGGATTATAATTTCCATATGTATTTACTATGCAGCATCAACGTCAGAAAAAATGGAGTGTTTACCGACAATGCAGGCAACGTGTTGAGAATACTTTATCCTAGTTATTCTACTTTCTTTTACCCTCACAGGTAAAGGGCCAATAAGGGAAATTGCTTTTTTGCAGAAGCTCAGAGTGCAGATCTAACTCATACAGGTGAAAAGGTATTTTTAAGAGAAATATTTGTCACCTCACCACAGAACTGGACCATAGTTAAATGTATAAGTATTAGCTTAACCAGTAAACAAACCCTCAAGTAAAAGGCACTGGGGTCTTCAAACTTCAAAAAAGTAGTTTAGATTTTGCTCAGAACCCTAAATATAATTTATCGTAAAATAAATTCTTGACTCACTAAGCACTATCACTTCTCTGGTTAAACAGTCCAAATTTGACATCTAGGACACTTCTTTAAAGTCACCATTTTCCTGGAAACACTCTAATTTTGAAGAGTCTAGAGCTATATTTAGCTTTTGAAGAGTAGTCTTTTAAAAAATATGGTTATAAAACAGATTGATTTAGAGGAGCATTATAATTAGCTGCTGAATATGTTAGAAGGATAGATTATTCTACATGAATCACAGAGCTCACTTTAAGTGTCATCCCCCATTCTAAACTGCCAGCTTAATTTCTTCTCATTTTTCACTGCAAGAGCCTTTTTTTCTATTATGCCAATAATAAAGGTGTAGTTGTCATGAAATAAGCATACCTTTGTGAAATAATGAATTATAAACTGTTTTGTTTCCATTTTTAAAGTAACTGAGTCATGATTATTTGATTTGACAATAACTAGCAAAACCCACCTGCAGAATAATCTCGTTTTAAATATATATGGCCAGATTTAGTGGCCTTACAAGACTCTGGCAAACATGTTCAAGCTAATGGAGAAAATATTAGTAACACAGAATAGTATAAGTGATATGATAATAAGTATGGTTGTTCAAATGATACCTTCAGAAATGTCAAAATTATGATATAAAGAACAACTGTAGCAATACTGACGGCCATAAAATGATATAAATAAATTAAGATATGCTTAACCTAAGGGACAATTAAATACAATAAAGTATAATTAAAATAATTCTAGAAATTAATGATTTGATAATAAATACGAAAGTGTAGCCAATTTTTGAAACTCATCCAAATTTGTCAAAGTAATAGTATTGCGCCGAGTGAATTTTATAAAAGAATCCACATTATTACACCATCTTGGAACTGTCTTAGTAAGAACTGTGCAAGTTTGGCAGCATTGTATAACATCGATGTCCATCATAACAGTAAGATAAAAAACATTCAATATATATTGAAAATGTTCTATTACTCTTTTTTTAAGATCATATTTATTTACTTGATAGAGAGAGAGAAAGAAGACAAGCAGGGGGAGAGGGAGAAGCAGGCTCCGCACTGAACAGGGAGCTTGATGGGGGGCTCAATGCCAGGATCCCAGGATACCACTGAGCCACACAGTTGCCCTGAAAACACTCTATTACTCTTGACACACGCCATTGTGCTAGATGCATATGGGATATTTAGTAAGTACTTAACAAATGGAATATTAAAATATAGATAACAGATATGCCATGTTTTTGATTTTAGGAATTGTTCTTTAGAAAAATCTATTTTCCTCTTTCTAGTTAAAAAAAAAAAGTTTCCTGAAGTTAACTATACTGGAACAAATTATCGAAAACAAAAAGACTTGTTACTAAAATGACGAGGTTCTAGAATTCAGACAGGCAACTACTACAGGAGCCTCAGTGTTGTCAATGAATTGGTATATTCCAGAAAGAGGAGGGACAGGGCAGGGAGAGGGGAGCATGCAGAAGAGAGTAACGCAGAAGGGCAGGCTCCCCCTGCATTGTTGAAATGCAAGTGAGAGTGCTGGAGAAACAGCTTTCGCTCCCCTCTAAGCTCTTTGAGGATCTTAGTATAACAGATTGCTGCATCCCACCAGAGTTTCTAATTCGGTGGGTCTGCGATGCATCTAAGAATTTTCCTTTCTAGCAAGTTCTCTGGTGTTGCTAATGCTGTTGGTCAGAAAAAGAGCACAGTTTGTTAACTACTGAATTAAAGAATGGATTTGGTATATACGATAATATGTTCACCCTTATCAGATGGGGTATCCCCTTATCAGTGACTAAAACAATCGTGTTACTATAACATTAATGTTTTCCTATTCTTAAAGCTATATATCACATTTAAAGAAGAATACAAAATTAGGTATAACCTACCACATGCAAAAATTTTCAGGATAATTATACCTTTAAATGGCAAACCTATAGTCACATAAAATTTAAATAGACATAATACCACAGTACTTACCTTAGAAGTTATGTAGGCTATGGAGGGATATGAACATAGTCATATTTTTAGTTCAGCCTGGTTCTGTACCCTCATAGCCATAACATGAAAAATTTTTTGTAAGACCTTATGCCACCATAGAGAACATCTCCAATTTAAACTCTGCTAATTAAACATTGAAAATTTAAATATTTAAGCAACTCCTTAGATTGAATGGCACTCACTATTTCCTTGCTACAGTGCAGGGTCTGATGTCATAAACACAGAGGGTGCTCACAACTGTAGGCGAATTTGCTAAGACTTCCGTCCTAGATATATACAGGTAGATAGATAGATGATAGAGAGATAGAGAGAGAGAGAGAGAGATAGACAGATAGATAGAAAGATAGATGATAGATAGATAGATAGATAGATAGATAGATAGATAGATAGATAAAGAGAGTTGTGTTTTTTGTTTTTGCTTCTTAAAGAGTTCAGACGGGCCAACTCCTAGCCCTGGACCAAAGGTGGCTTTTTCCCCCTCTCTTGGGAAAGGAGGGGAGGAGAGTTTTCCCCATGCTCACCAAGCTAAGGAAGGAGTGGCTGTGCCCCCAGAGGATGGGACTGGAAGAGCCGGACAATCATTCAGAAGGGCTCCTCCGTGTCCAATTCCTGGCTTTGGGCTGCAGAGTGTCGGGTGACAGCTCCCGCTTGAATGGGGGCACATGGAGGTATCTGCCGGTGTTCACGAAGAGGAAGGGGGACCAGATGCCCTGAGTGAGGGAGCAGAGGGCTGGGATGGCTGACCCCAAGCTCACCCCTTGCCCAGGATTATAACTTGTGCAAGGCCTGGCTGGAGTGACTCTTCTCCTGAGAAGGGCCAGAAGGGCCCAGAAGTATTGTTCCATTCTGTGGTTCTTGAAATATCCATCGCAAAGTGTGATTCTTCACCACCTGCTGACTTATCTTCTGGGCTGTTGTACAGGTGGTTCTGGCTGGTTTCTGTGGGGGGTTCATCACTGGGAGGGCTGGTGACCTGTGAATGGTCGGCAGGTCCCGGGGAGGTGTTTTGGTCATAGGCGAGTTCTGACACTCCTTCAGGCACTTCACGTAGCAGATGATCCTGGTACCTCCTGGGTGGATGCTGAAGAGCACAACGAGGGGTGTAGGGGGTGTGGGGATGTGGGGGTGTGAGCTTCATAGATTGATGGACAGAATGGTGGATTAAGAAAAAGAATATGTCCTGGGGCACCTGAGTGGCTCAGTCAGTTAAGTGGCTGCCTTCAGCTCGGGTCCTGGGATGGAGCCCCACATCTGGCTCCCTGCTCAGCGGGGAGTCTGCTTCTCCTTCTCCTTCTGCTCCCCTGCTCCTCCTCTCTCCCTCTCTCTACCACAAACAAACAAACAAAATCTTTAAAAAAAGAAAAGAAAAGAAAAAGAATATGTCCTGGAGACCCTTTGGTTCCATCCTGTCTAAGCTGCAAAAGCTAGAAGTTGATCTACAAGATGGAAAAATGACAACTCAGTATTGATAAACTCAATATTGATAAAGTTGAGAAAAATAAGTTTGTGCTTCTAAACTTTTTCCACTGAATTTCTTTCATATCCCACACATATCAGGTTCCACCATATGTGTATTATTTTACATATTAATATACACACATATGTATTTAATCAGTCAACCATAAATTAATATATAGTGTCAATACAGAATTATATATTACGTATATGTTTGAGTACGTATATGCCTTTTTATTATTAATATTTATAGGACGTGTGGAATGCCGTTAAGAACACTCACCTAAGCATCCAGAGACCTGGTTCTCTTTCATATTCCATCACTAGTTCACCTGGTTACGAGACAAGAGCTGTCTTTGGACTCAAAATTCTAATTCTATAAAACACCCAGATCTTTCTAGATTACTTCCTTGCTATTCCATTCTATTTCTCTGCTTTTGTATGAATGACAGCACAGGTTATTTTGTTCCCCCCTGGAAGCTTACTGTCACTTCTGTTCTTAAGACAATGGCAGGGCTGTTGAGGAGGTGAAAGCAATGATGTGTTTCTTTGATGTTGTCCTTAAGACAATGGGTTCTCATCGTTTCCCTGCCAGCAGAGAATAAAGTGATAATGTGCAGATAGCAGAATCATATGATGAGTATGCTATATTAGAATTTTCATCATCTCCTGCTTGTCTATCTTTCTGACCATTTACCATTTTACAGAAAGAAGACACAGTGCTTCCTATTTATTGATGACTTGTGTTTGTAACTTTAAATGTGCTGTTTTATTTCTTGTTATAATAAAGTAATGAGTGAGATATTATCTTATTATCACAAATGAGAAAATTGATACCTGTGGTTTTGGAAAGAATAAAAGACTAAAGAATCTTTCATAATAGGAACAATTTATCTGGGTTACCATGAGCTTTTGTTAATTTCTTGTTTTTAGCAAACTAGCAACCAACCGTGCAAAATTTCAAGGAAGGGAAAAACTTCCTAATGTTTTGAGCAACTATTTCTTCCCCATTGGACACGTGCCAGTGAGACCTCAACTTTCCTTCTTAGTGAGGAAGTGACCAAACCTAGATGAGTCAGACTCTGAAATATAACACTATCATGTTGCAAATGGCAAAATTTCATTTTTTATGGCTGAGTAATGTCAATATAGAAATTACATCTTCTTTATCCATTCGTGTATAGAGGAGTACTTAGGTTGCTTCCATATCTTGGCTACTAGAAATAATGCTGCAGTGAACATAGGGGTGCATTTTCTCTTCAATTTGGTGTTTTTGTTTTCTTTGAATAAATACCCAGATGTGAAATTGCTGGATCATAGGGTAATTCTATTTTTAATTTTTTGAGGAATCTCCGTGCTGTGTTTCATAATGGCTGCACCAATTTACATTCTCACCAACAGTGTACAAGAGTTCCTTTTCTCTACATCCTTGCCAACAATTGTTATTTCTTGTCTTTTTGATGATAGCCAATCTGACAAGTTCAAGGTGATATCTCATTGTGGTTTGATTTGCATTTCCCTGATGATTAGTAAAGTTGAGCATCTTTTCATGTGTCTGTTGGCCATCTGTATATCTTCTTTGGAAAAATCTGTACTCAAGTCCCCTTCCCATTTTTTAATCTGGTTCTTTGTTTTTTTTGATATTAAGTTGCATAAGTTCTTTATATATTTTGGATATTAACCCTTTATCAGATGTATGATTTACAAATATCTTCTCACATTCAGTAGGTCACCTTTCTGTTTTGTTGATGGTTTCCTTTACTGTGCTAAAACTTTTAGTTTGATGTAATTCCACTAGTTTATTTTAATTTTTGTTGACCTTGCCTGAGGAGAGTGGTCCAAAAAAATATCGCTAAGACCAATCTCAAAGAACTACTGCCTGTGTTTTCTTCTAGGAGTTTTATGGTTTCATGACTTGCATTTAAGTCTAATCCATTTTGAATTTATTTTTGAGTATGGTATAAGATGGAGGTCCAGTTTCGTTCTTTTGCATGTGGCTCTCCAGTTTTCCTAACACTGTTTATTGAAAAGATTGTATTTTCCCCATTATATATTACCTCCTTTGTCATAGATTAATTGACCATATATATGGGGGTTTATTCCTGGAATTGATATTTTATTCCATTGATCTTTTGTGTGTGTGTGTGCTAATACCATGCTGTTATGATTACTACAGCTTTGTAGTATAGTTTGAAATTGACAATGTGATAACTCCAACTTTGTTTTTTCTAGGATTGCTTCAGATATTCAGGGACTTTCGTGGTTCATAAAAGTTCTAGGATTCTTTGTTTTAGTTCTGTAAAAAAGGCCATCAGTTTTGATGAAGATTGCATTGAATTTGTAAATTGATTTGACTAGCATGGACATTTTAATAATATTTAATTTTTCAGTCCATGAACATAGTCTTATCTTTCCATTCATTTGTCATCTTCAATTTCTTTTTCAGTGACTTATAGTTTTCAGAGTTCCAGTCTTTCACCTTCTCAGTTAAATTCATTCCTAGGTATTTTATTCTTTTTGATGCAATTGCAAATGGGATTGTTTTCTTTTCTTTTAAGATTTATTTATTTACTTGAGAGAGAAAGAGAGAGTGCACACAAGTGGGAGGGACAGAGGGAAAGGGAGAGAGAATCCCAAGCAGAGTCAGTGCTGAGCACAGAGCCCCATGTGGGGCTCTATCTCACAACCCTGAGATCACAACCTGAGCCAAAACCAAGACTCAGATGCTTAACTGACTGCACCACCCCGCTGCCCTGGGGATTGTTTTCTTATTCTCTTTCTGATAGCTCATTATTAGTGTAGAGAAATGCAACTGATTTCTGTATTTAATTTTGTATCCTATGACCTTAATGAATTCACTTATTAGTTCTAATAGTTTTTTGACAGAGTCTTTAGGGTTTTTTTTTTTAATAATTTTTTTTATTATATTATGTTAGTAACCATACTTAGGGTTTTTTTTTATACATAGTATCATGTCATGTACAAATGGCAATGTTTCCTTTCTTTCTTTTTAATTTGGATGCGCTTCATTTGTTTTTCTTGTCTAATAGCTGTGATGAGGACTTCCAATACTATGTTTAATAGAAGTAGAGAAAGTGGGCATTCTTGTCTTGTTCCTGATCTTAAAGCAAAAGCTTTCACCTTTTCACCACTGACTATGATGTTAGCTGGAGTCTGTCATATATGGCTATTATTTTGTTGAGGTACATTTCTTCTATTCCCACTTTGTTGAGTTTTTATCACAAATGGATGTTGAATTTTGTCAAAAGTTTTTTCTGCATTCATTCAGTTGATCATGTGATTTTCATCCTTTGTCTTGTTAATGTAGTGTATGACATTGATTGATTTGTGGATCTTGAACCATCCTTATATCCTTGGATAAATCCCACTTGATCATGGCATATGATCCTTTTAAGGTATTGGTAACTTAGTTCGCTAATATTTTGTTGAGGATTTTTACATCTATATTTATTAAGAATATTAGCCTGCAGTTTCCTTTCGTTATAGTATCTTTGTCTGGTTTTGGTATCAGACTAATGCTGGTCTCATAAAATGAGTTTGGAAGCATTCCTTTATCTTTAATTTTTTGGAATAATTCAGTAAGGATAGATACTAACTGTTTTTGAAATGTTTGGTAGAATTCACCCATGAAATCCTCTCAATCCAAGTCCAAACTCAATCTGAGTTTGTTTTTTGGAAGCTTTAAAATTACTGATTCAGTTACATTACTTGTAATTAGTCTATTCAGGTGTTCTATTAC
Source organism: Ursus maritimus (assembly GCF_017311325.1). Taxonomy (NCBI): domain Eukaryota; kingdom Metazoa; phylum Chordata; class Mammalia; order Carnivora; family Ursidae; genus Ursus; species Ursus maritimus. The sequence continues at coordinate 45,731,688 of NW_024423344.1, forward strand.
TTCACGATTCAGTGTTGAAAGGTTGTATGTTTCTAGGAATGTATCCATTTATTTTAGATTTTCCAGTTTGTTGGCATATACTTGTTCATAGTAGTCTGTGTGATCCTTCGTATTTCTGTAGTATCACTCGTAACATCTCGTTCATTTCTGATTTTGTTTCTTTAGTCCCTCTCTCTTTTTTTTTCTTGATGAGTCCTGCAGAGGTTTACTGATTTTCTTTATCATTTAGATCATATTTATCCCTTCAATCATCTATAAATATCTTTAAATTTGAGCATTTCCAAGATCTAAAACTAATATTCCTTAATTATCATTACTTTTAATATGTCTTCTGCATTCTGTTATAAGAGAGAATAATAAAAACTCTGTCAAATTTTGATTATGCATCTCAAAGTTTAATGTATTTATAATGATCAACTCTTTATTAAAAATATCATTCTATATAAAATATTTATTACTTACTCTAAATACATTTGCATTTATATTAGAATATGGCAAGAATAAAGGGCTTTTGCAAAAAAAATGTTTCATCTGAAACTTTTTAAGTGATGTTTAAAATATGTGAAATGTGAGTTTATAAATCAGGTTGGTTAACAAAATAATGGACACAGTACTGACTGCAAAGGAAATCTCATTCTAAACAATGCAGCCAGCCAAAAAAAGACACATGAAAAGAAAGAAATTACTGAAGCTATTACACATATGACACACCCAGCTGGGAGTCCAGCTGCTCAAGGAAGCTGGTGGTTCTTGATCTTTGGGAATTCCTAATTAGAATATAAGTTAGAAATATAATAGAAAACATAAAAGAAAAAGAAATTTAATATTAGTCTTAGTTCTTGTTTTGTCTCTTTAAATGTTAGCAAAGACAGAGTTTGGCAAGTAAGCAATAAATAATTTTTATAACTATGACTTTTGATACCAATTATACTTTATCAAAGGTTCCAATATTCCATCACATATTTATCCCTACTTTCAGAATAGGCATGCTTACCAATAGCTTGTGAACTGTAGGCTGCATTTTAAAGCTGCTGCATATGAATCAAATGGCATGCACTTAGGATGCATTTATATATTCCTTAAAAAGCAGATTTTTCTTCCATTTGGCGCTCACTACATACTTCTCTAAAGGTTTTTGCAATAGATGAGCCTTCATAGGATTATAAATCATAGCGTGCTAGAATAAATGCTATAGAAATTGAATACATGGTACAATATTTTGCACGGTGATAATCACCTATAGCCTGAGAGCATATAAATATGTGATTAATTTATATTTTTATCTTAAGGAACCCAAATAAATGTGTGCCATATAATCTGTTATTTATGGTATTTCAAATCACTCCTTTACAGGTTTATAGGACTAATGTGACCTTCCCAAGATCTATGCTAGCAAGAGAAAAAGATCCAAATAATTTACCCAGAAAATTAAAATGAAAACAAAACCAAAACTGTAACAACTTTTACTTTTACACAACTGCTTGGATATTTGAGGTAACTCATGTTTAGGTTTAATTCAAATGGATTATTGCCTTTATTCTCTATTTCACTGCTAGTGAACCTTATTTTCAAGGTTGATCAGTATGCAAGACAATGTATTCTCTGATTGATCAGTATGCAGGGTTGGATTACTCCAGAGAACATTTGGGCATTTTCACTATGTCCTGTGGATTAACCTGCAGAGTATGCATTTTGGAGGGCAGGCACTGAGGGAGGAAACAAAAATGACTTAATGGTCTGGCACTGGGGAAGTTTGATCAACTCCGTGAGTGGAAGTGGAACCATCTTTATCAAATCACTTGCCATATAACGATAATCCTAAACACTTTGGAAAATAAATGTGGTTCATTGTCAGGATAGAGCAATAGAACTGATTAAACAAAGAGTAGCGGGCTTCATTTTTTTTTGTTTTTGAATCATAGACCATACTGATATTTATTTAGATATATTGATTTTCTAATGGTAGTGGCTGTTCCGTGTTTGTGTGATATTTTTAGGAGTGGAAATGGACGGGTATCTACTGCATTATATTTTATGACAGTGATTTCAGAGTTTCTGTTGTAGGTAGTGGGATTCTTCAAGAGATTTCTGTCTTTGCACTGCCTGCTGCTGGTCTTCCTCCTATTATAAGAGAAGGCGCTTGAGGTTTTCAGTGGAAAATTTGGAGCTTTTCCAGTCACGGTTTTTAAAAATCCTCTGCCTGTAAAAGGAAGAAATGAAGAAAGGAAATCCTTTTTGAGAAATCCAGTGTAGCTTCCAAAAACTAAGCAAAAGTTAATTCTAGGTGTAATCTTATTTAAAGATCTTTGACTAATACTTGAATTTTCACTTATTCTTTTAATTAGCCTGAATCTTTAAAATTGAATAACCTCGAGGAAATAAACAAATTGGGGTAGGGAGAATGAATTGTGACATGCTAACATAAAAAATGCATCTTTAAAAAATGAATGGGTTTAAGAGCGCTATATGCAAGAAATCTGGAGAGACATAAAGAAGTCAACATTAAGGTTTTCTTAAATTTGCACTGTGAAACAAATGCAAAAAATAGAAGACTCTTTCATGTCAAATATTGATTTGATTGAAACATAGTCAATTAACAATTATTGAACACTTACGGTTGGAGCAACTGGTTGCAGAAGGGTGTAGGATAAATATACTTCTTTTTCAAGGCCACCCATCAGAAGCTTCGAAATGGCACCTGAGAAAAAATGGAATCACATTAATTGTAACAATAACAAAAATTGTTTATCTGACTCTAGCCTCCATTTCTACTGTGGGAAAACCCTTTCAAAAGCAGATATATTACCTAAGAAAAGCTGACACATTAACCCGCCATTAGCAGACACTAATGCAATTAACATTTTATCTTATTAACATCACTGATGGTGAACGATGGTAAGATTTCGTGAAGAAGCACATTAATATGGAAAACAAGAAAGGTGTTGAAAGGGATTCTAGAGAAACACTATAGAAAAATTTCTTTTACCTAAAATTTAACTTTGGGCTGACTTTACCTCCCCTATCTTATCTCTAAGACTGAAATCACAATGGCTCCGTTAGATTCTTGTCGTTTAATGGAATAGAAAGTTGAATGACTTTTGTTGTTTTTGCTGTTTTTTTTGTTTTTTAAATGACAGAGATGTTTATGGTCTGGATACATTTTGGAATGAAAAGAAGACCTTTAGCCAAGTAGACCTTACATAACAAAACCAAAACAAAACAGAAAAGCTGACCAAACCGACCTCAGTAGCAGCTGAAACCACAATAGTGTTGCTCTTCACTGATAAAGAATTGGTGCCGCTGGTGGTGGGGCATTTTTCAAAATCCCACACGCCTCTCTGGAATCCTCGCATCCGGAGCGCATGGTCGCCTTCGGCGCCCACTGCTGGTGGGATTCGGTACTCCTTCCAGTCAGCTTTTGTCTGGGCTTGCGCTGCTTTTTTCTCACTACTGCGCCCTCAGCTCTTGCCTCAGAGCAAGAGGTTTTTCTCTTACATTTTGCTTCCTCAAATCCTTGACTCACTTATGACCCCCACCCTTTGCCACAGCTCCTTCACGTAATGGCCTCTGACAGTATATTCTGTCAGTTACCATTCCCACTACTAGTGCCTTGATTCCCTTTGTCATTCCAAATTCCTATCCTTTCAGGGAGACTCTCCATTCTCGGCTGGGTGGAGCCATCCATTTTAGGTGGCCTTATAGTCAGA
>NW_024423344.1:45735402-45792041 GCF_017311325.1 Ursus maritimus
CCCTTAGATCAGCTTTTGGCCAGGCAGATATCATGATGGGTACACAAGTGGTAAACAAGCGGGAGACTCGTTTATTTTTTCAACTACTATTGTGATTTAGATCCCTTAAAGTAGGCCTGAGACTTAAAATCATGCTTCCTGAGAGCAGACACTCATGTTTAGTGACCCCTAAAATATAATCAAGTTAGCGACTCATATGAAGTAGGGGAGTTTACCTTCAATCCCAGATGTAATTTTCTGCCCTTCATAAAACCTAAACTGACTCATGACTTCAGCTCTGCCATGTCAAGAGCTTGGAAGTCATCACTTCCAACCTTGTTCAAAAAAAAAAAAAAAAAAAAAAAAAAAAAAGACATACAGAAAATCAAGGACTGGCTTTTGACCTTCAGAGAGCTGAGGTCACACGGCAAACTGCCCCTTCGATATCTGGAGAGACAGGTGTGCCCAGAAAGATACAGCTCCTTGAGATTGCTGATATGAAGCAGATGCTCCCAGAGCCGTAAACTGGTAGGAACCCTTCTGGTAATTTCAACAGAAACAAAGTGGGACTGATTGTAAAATTTTCTTGTTTCCATGAGAGAAAGAATGAGAGTTGTGGTGCAACAGGCCCTAAAAGAAGGAATTTCTTCTTGGGGTAACAGGTGGGAGACACTGTTCAAAGTGAGCATTGTAATTGACAGTGCTGCCCGCACCTGTGAAGTATTACATTAGAAGTATAGTTGCTAGAACTACAGAAATACATTGAATAGATTGTCTCACCTAAAATGGAATTTTTTAATAACCGCAGAGAAAATAAAAATATTTTTATTTAAAATAAAGCATAAACAGCTAAGCAAATTGTAACAACTGTTGTCTAGAAACCTAAATGAAACATAAAATAATGTAAGATATGGAAGATGAGTAGATGACACAGAAAAAACAAGTTAAGTGACTGTTTAAAAACAAGGGAGGGACATTTTCCACAGGCATAACACTATGATAATTACTAGTGAGACCAGATTCGAAGTGGCTGTCAAAATCCTACTATATATTACTTACCATTGGTTGAGTAAACTAGTTAAATATTGGTGAATTTATATGGCTTTCAGTAGATTGTGTAAGTTCAGTTATTTTCAATTTGAGTAAGTTTTCTTATTTATATAGGCTTTACATTATAGAATAATTTTAAGCTTTGCTACAAATACATTTATTAATTAAGGAAATATTTCTTAGATCGTCTTATGTGTGAGGCACTCCATGAGACATTGAAGAAACATAGATTAGTAAAACATACTCCCTGTCTTCAAGGTACTCATAAGCTATTGAAGATAATTAGTATTATAATTCTTTCAGTTATAGTAAAAAGGAAAAAAAAATCACAAACCCAAAGTGGCTTACACAAGAGATTTTGGACTATAGCAATGTCACCAAAACTGAAGAGCTGATGACTATTCTGATGGGATTCATTTTCAGCCTCAGCGTTAGGATCACCTGGCAGATCCTTGAAGCCTTCGTGGTCCCAAATACTACATTCTCTTGCCACTGAGCCAGCAGAAGAACTGGAGTCAAATAAAGTCCCACAGTTCCCCGCAAAAGTTCCAAGGCTCTCTTCAACCAGTCCATCCATGAACCACCTTTTCAAGGGCATGCCATGTGCAGGTGCCTTGGGCTTATATTTCCTGGTCATATTTGATGCGGAGGATGGGATAAACTTATCATTGTTATCAGGAATGTTAAATAAGGGGCGCCTGGGTGGCACAGCGGTTAAGCATCTGCCTTCGGCTCAGGGCGTGATCCCGGCGTTGTGGGATCGAGCCCCACATCAGGCTCCTCCGCTACGAGCCTGCTTCTTCCTCTCCCACTCCCCTGCTTGTGTTCCCTCTCTCGCTGGCTGTCTCTATCTCTGTCGAATAAATAAATAAAATCTTTAAAAAAAAAAAAAAGGAATGTTAAATAAGTTGATTGCCTCAAGCTCATGAGAGCCTGTTCTCTCAAGTTGAAGGTGTGATAAATTCCACTCTAAACTTTGAACAAGGAAATTCAGGATCTGCTTAGGAAGGGGAGAGGGAATGAAATTCTGTTATTACAAAACAAGTTCACTCTAGAGATTATGAATAGAAGACTGAAAATGTAATTTATTCAGTGTTGTGATAAACATAAGCACAGGTGTTATGGTAGGGCAGAAAAGAGAGACACGACTTCCCTGACTATGTGAGAATTAAAAGATGGGTCCATATTAGTTAGGTGAAGTGAAGCTGGGAATGGGAGAGCATTCCAGAAAGACAGGGCAGCCTGAACAAATACATAAACCAAAGTGAAGAATAACAAACTGTGCAGGAGAACAGTAAGTAGCTTCCCAACGCTAGAGAATAAAATCGGAACAGGGAGTGGTGGGTGATGAAGCTAGAGATATTTAATGTGCCAGATTATCAAAGGCAATGCCATGGTAATGATAATTAATCTTGTGAGTGTTACGGAGCCAAAAGGAAATTTTCAGAATAGAGGATAGCATCAAATTTGTTTTTAATTAGTTAATGCTGGAACACCTGGGTGGCTCAGTGAGTTAAGCGTCTGCCTTTGGCTCAGGTCAGGATCCCAGGGTCCTGGGATCGAGTTCGCCATTAGGCTTCTTGCTCAGCAGGGATCCTGCTTCTTCCTCCGCCTTCCCCTGCTTGTGTTCTCTCACACTCTCCTCTCTCCCTGACAAATAAATAAATAAAATATTTTTAAAAATTAAAAAAAATAATTAGTTAATGCTGACTAGTGTAGAGATGGCTTTAAGATGATCAAAAATAATGGCAGGAAGACCAGTTAGGATATTATAATAGTGAGGATAAAATTGATAAGGGCCTAAACTAGGCCTCAATGATAGTAAAAATAGAGACAGAAACAGAACTGAGGAACTATTTAGGAGGTAAAATTTACTGGATATGGAAATTAATTGGATGAGGGAATGAGGGACAGGGGTTGGGGGGGACATCAATGATCTGCCCTGGATTTCTATGTTGGTTGCCCTAGATCAGGGATTGGCAAACTTTTTCTGTGTAGGGCCAGATAATACATACTTTAAGATTGCAGGTCATAAAATCTCTCTTGCGACTACTCAACTCTGCTTTGTAAAGCCAAAAGCAGCCAGAGGTAATATGTATGGGGATGACTGTGTTCCAAAACAGCTTCATTTTCGAGTGGGTGGGCCAAATTTGGCTCTCTGGCTATAGTTTGCTGACTCTTGTTCTAGATGAAGAAAGGTGTCCTTACTTGCTAAAAGAAAAAAAAAAAAAAAGGAGAAAGAGTAAGAATTTGGAAGAAGGTCAGGAGATCCCTGTTGGTTGCTGAGCATAACAATACCTGCAGAAAATTCAGTAGGATTTGTTCACATGTGGTTGAGTGTGGGAAGGGGTGTGGGTTTGATGAGGAGATATATACTTTGGGTTCTTCAGCATAAAAATAATTTGAAATCTTGAAAGTGGATAAAATTACCTGTGTGATGAGGATTGCATCTAGAACAGAACACTAGGAATGTGTATGTTTTTATAAATTTCTGTTCTAGGTGCTGAAGATACAGAAGAGAACAATACAGGCATGGTTTTTGTTCTTCTGGAGTTCTCAAGATAGGTAGAGAAGAAATGCTGGAAGGGATATCCAGAAAAGGTCACTCTACCTGAAAATTGTAGTCAAAATTGTGGTGCTTTTGCTATCCAAACTAAGTAGCAATGTCCTTCTAAAAAGACGCCTTATTGCATGTTAGTTCTATGTATGTCTCAGTTTACCTCAGGTACATATATACCTCAGTGTAGGGCATCACAAAACCTGAAAAACAGAGAAAGAAATGAAATGAAATGAAATGAAATGAAATGAAATGAAATGAAATGAAATGAAATGAAATGAAATGAAATGAAATAATGAAATGAAATGAGTGCCCATACTAAGCATGATTGCATACCCGATTAATTTTACCCTCAGTGATCAATTTCCTTGTAAGAATATCCATACTATTATACTTTTGATTTAGGTGTTACTAAGGTATTCAGTTTATAAGTGGGAAATAGAATCTTAAAGACATTCAATGATTTTCCTACTGTTATTTATCTAGTATTTAATGGAACCAAAAAAATACCCATGCTCTTCCAAAGACAAATATGGTGATTTTCTATTAGGCCACATTAAATTAAGGAAGCCAATATTGAAGATTTTTAAGTTGATTCTTTATCAAATTTGAAAAGAAACAACATAGAAATGCAGATGTTTCCACATTTCCCGGTTAGGAGACATTATGAGTGAAACTGCCATAAAGCTATTTCTTAAAACCATGGAGAATTTTTAAAAATCTCTCATTATTTTATTTTTAAGTGTACATGTCTTCTTGCTGAGAAAACTCAGTGATCCCATTGTTTGGAGAGTTAGCGGAGTGTAGATGGATTCAACGACACATTTCTACAGGCTGTGTTCCTGCCTTTGTCTTTGTGCTGCTCCCTGTAGTTTGTTTGCCTCTCTACTCAAAAAAAAGCAAACAGACCCCAAGTAGATCCTGTTTATCTGTTTATATTGCAGAATATGGATCTCTAAATGAGCTCTCTTTTGCAAGGATAACAGATAATAATGGTTTCATTGAATATGAGTTTCTCCCAATAAAATTTGGGGATCAATAAAGAAGTGGAGGAAATATTTCTTTGTGACACCTTATTATTACATCAACTTTCATGAGCCACAATCTGTGGGCTGAACCTAATGGAAAGCAGAGCCAGGAAGCTTCAAGAAATTGGCAGAATCTGATGATCCAATGTGGAGAGTAGGGACTGTAATGTGTATATATGTGGGTGGTGGGGGGAGGAAGGAGACTCTTGGAAGTGTTCAAATCCAAACGACAGGGCTCCATTTTGTAAGTAAGTTTACCTACCAAAAATGACCTACGGTAAGGGATAATGCCATTAAGTTCCTAACTTAAATCTCTATGGTTTAATGTGTTGAAGAAACTATTACATAGTATATTGGATACATATTTAGAAAGATTTACTTACTTTATTAAATAAACTCTCAACAGTCACTTCTAGTGATTTCTAGAACATAATGTGAGGAAGTTGAATAAGAATGACCTTTGAAGTCAGATAGGCTTGAGTTCAAATCCTAGATCTGCCAGTAAGTCTATGTGACCATAGGTAGCTCGCTTAGCCCCTCTGAACCTCATTTCCTGTAGAAAAATGAGACTTAAACCTCCAATAAACCTGAGTAAGCTAAATCCTTGACAGATAACCCCCAAATCTTATTGCCTTTAGATAACAAAAGTTGTTGTTTCACTCACTTAAGGATCTAACGTGGGTGTTCCTGGTTGGGCAGCACTCTTGAGCATTTGTTCTCTAAGGGCAATGCGATGACCTGGCTTCCCATCCATATTGGGGCTCTGGCCTCCCCTACATCCTTGAAGCACTTTCTACTCAGCTGGTAGACAGAAACAAGCACAGAAGATGATACTTTAGAAGATTTCGTAGGTTTGACTAGAAAGGGCAAACATGACTTCTAACTATATTCCACTGGACAAAATTCAGTCCCAAGATGACTCCTAATTTGAGAGGCTGAAAGAGATAATCTAATTGCCCAGCAAGGAAAGTGCTGGATCCAGGGTGAAGCAAGCGAGGTGCCTAGGATATAAGCTTAAGGAGCCATTTGTTCCCAAGGTCAGACAAGTACAGAGTCTTCTGAGGGCAGGACTGGTACCTGCAGGAACCTGAGAGAGAGCACCTCCCTACATTTTGCATCTCTAGACACCTGGCTTGCCTTACCCTAGCCCCGCCCAAAGGAAACAGTTTGAGGAGGAAATAGCTAATTGCTGCCACATCTATCTACTTATCAGGACTTATGAGAATAAAGAAAATGTTCGGTGCCTGATGATTATATCAGATACAGAAATATGTATCACATCGAGAAACAAAAATGGTTTCTCTTTCTTTTTCATTCCAATAAAGGTGCAATAATTGCACTTCCACAGCTTAAAAAATCCACGGCAAACATTGGTACACCTCACCTAAGGTGTGTAATTTGGTCATGCTATGTTGTTTTAAAATATGGCTGTTTAAAACTTCAATAATTTAAAAATTCTTGACAGCCTTTACTCCAGCCATTAAAATATTTAGTGGCAGGATATAAACTAGCCCAAACAGTATACACTCCCAGAGATTTTCTGCAACTAAACTTCTTTGAAAATAAGTTTTGGTCTGTACATCTTGATTTCTTAATAGTTGTTGGACCCACAGCATTTCTCTCAACCACCGCTCCCGTAAAATTCAGTGAGGCATTGTTAGGGCGTGCTTTCCCATAATGAACGCATTATAGTAATCGTTACAGAAGAGAAAAGACAAGAATGGCGGTGGTGTAATCTTCAAAATGTTTACATGGCTCTAATGTTGGTCATTTTAGGGAAACTGCCAACAGGCTCATGAAGCAGTAAACATGCATTCTGTATTTAGAGAAGTAGTTTAACTTTCAGGATAGCCAATTCCAACTTCAGTTTATCTTGCTTTATGTACAGAAGCGCTGTTTGAGTTTTGACAGCTTATGAGCAAACCATTCTACAAAATGTGGCTGTTGATCTGCTATGGAAAGAAGAGGATGTTCTGTGAAAAGGCTGCAACTGAAACTAGTTGCTGTTATGAGTTGATGAAGTTTTTATTGTTAATTAAGTCTGGAAGAATCCCTTCATCTATGAAGACTACAGAAATGCAAAGGGATGCTGTTGTTTTGCTTTTGCCTTTCTTTGTCTGGAAATTTTGCCCTTGCCGTTGATTCAATGTACTTGTTCATATGGCTGACATTTATTTATTTATTAGAGCCTTTCTGGGGGCCTAGTAATGCACTGGCTGGATACAAAGACACATCAGATTGGAATGGACCTTGTCCTCGAGAAGCTTCTGTTAAGTAAAGGCTATGAACACATACCTACCCAGCTATGCTATCTTGCGGGGCATGTAAGTGCCATAAAAGACATCAAGATAGAGTCTCCTCCATATAAGGGAGCAGTATGTGGTTTCTTACAGCGATGGCATTTGAGCTGGAGGAAAACTCAGCACTTGAACATATAGAGTTGATGGTGCAGTGTGGGTACTGGTGACATGGATGGTGCAGAGAATCTTAATTAAGATCCCTGATGTGTTATCATAGTGTCACACACAGAGCACTATTGGCTCCCTTCATAATCACACAATCAGAACTTCCATGGCCCACCTCTTTCAAGATCATGTGCTCGGCAAGGACTTGTGTTTGTCTGGGTCCTGGAATATTTATCATATACTTGAATCTGCCTGTAACCTTGCTTTACTTTGAAGATATCTCAGACAACATATAATTTCATGCTTAAATATTTTAGCATTTATTGTTGAAAGATAACTCTTTACAAATAACACCCATGTATCATTTTTGCATCTCAAAAATTAATGGTAATTTCTTAATATCATCAAATGTTGGAGAAATAAAATTTCCCCAATAATCCCATACAGTTATTTATTGAGATAATTTGCTTAAATTAGGATACAAGGAAGGCCCGTGGAGTACTTTTGGTTGATATTTGCCTTACGTCTCTTTCACAATACATGTCCCCCCTTTGTAAATTATTTGTTGAAAAGGCCAGACTCCATAGAGTTTCTCACCTTTTATATTTTGCTGATTGCAGAGGCTACCTGATTTGACACAACTCTGAGTGAGAAGAAACTAACAAACCGAGTAGCCACATTCCACCATCTACTCCTCCCTATGCCACAAAATACGACTCTTCTACTTGGGCACTGTCCTCACAAAGGCTCAACTCCTCCCAAACTCAGTCTCCAAGGCTATTTCTATGTTTTTCTAAATATCTTTTAGTTCCACCCTAGACCCATTCATTTCTTCAGCTAAAATCACTCTTATTTTCCAAATCTAATGTCTACATATTTTCCAGCCCACTCCTAGAGTTTTGCTGCTGCTGTTCAACCTAATGACTCTTGTACTTGATTCCAACTTCTTCACTTGCCACAGTTTGCTTTCTACCTGATTGCGCCCTACATTCTTTTTTTTTTTTTTTAAGATTTTATTTATTTATTTGACAGAGAGAGAGACAGCCAGTGAGAGAGGGAGCACAAGCAGGGGGAGTGGGAGAGGAAGAAGCAGGTTCCAAGCGGAGGAGCCTGATGTGGGGCTCGATCCCAGGACCCTGGAATCATGCCCTGAGCCAAAGGCAGACGCTTAACGACTGCGCCACCCAGGCGCCCTGAGCCCTACATTCTTAATTATATTTGGACCACAAAGGTGATTGGACTTGCTTCCACTCTTTCCTTCTACTCAAAATCTTATTTGCTATTATTATGTTTAATTTTGATGCCTTCTTTCCAGTGTAGTTATGGCAGTTCTCAACTTTGTAACTTCAGTTTCTTCACAAGAATAAAGCAACAAAAGCACAAATGGGATACACACATTTACGTGTGCACGAATATGACATTTATGAGTGATACGAATGCAAATATCACTCGTCGAAGAGTCAAGTCCAGCTTATTTTCATAAAAAAAGGAAGAACTAATATTGCATGTCAATAAAAGAGGATTCCATTTTTTTTATTGTCCAGTTGATGGAAAAATTCAAATTCTAGTCTTTGAAACCCAACTTTGAAAAGCAGACCCCCTTCCATCTCCCTACTCCCCCGGCCCAGTACCTTTACTATGTACCACAAAAATTTATATGGAGGACGGATCTTTTTGTATGTGTGTGTTTCCTAAGCAAGAGAACCACATTAGCAGTGGCTGTGGGTACATGAAAAGAGCTTTCTTACGGTGATTGCATTTATTAGCCAAGTATCATGATGCATTGACTGGTACAGTTTTGGCCAAGGAAACACATTTTGATTTTTAAAATTAATAAGCAGTGTACTATCATATGGTGTGCATGCACACACACACACACACACACACATACACACAACTCCACATGAAAAAAGAAAGACTTTTTTCTACTGTCTTGCATCTCTTTCAGTTGTTCTAGACTGGCTGGTTCTCAACTCTTTTGTTTAGGCAACTCTGGGACAGGGTTATTCAAACTTCAAACCACAACTTGTTGGTAGCTCATTAAATGAATTTGGTAGCTCATGATCAATATTTTTTTTTGAAAGATTTTATTTATTTATTTGACAGAGAGAGACAGCCAGCGAGAGAGGGAACAGAAGCAGGGGAGCGGGAGAGGAAGAAGCAGGCTCCCAGCAGAGTAGCCTGATGTGGGGTTCGATCCCAGAACGCCGGGATCACGCCCTGAGCGGAAGGCAGACGCTTAACGACTGAGCCACCCAGGCGCCCCATGATCAATATTTCTTATATTTAAATAGAATAGAATAGAAAATAGCCTCTAACACGTGTTACATTTCATTTGTAAAAGTATTCTTTAAGTTGTGTGTATGAGTTGTGTGTATGAGCGTTTTCTGGGAGACATATATATTATATGATATATATTTTAGAAATATAGTTATAAATTTTTGCTATAGGCCCAAGTTAAAAAGGTAAGACAGCATCAGGTCTAGCTTGTTCCTGGATCTTCCTGGGACTGTTATTTTGTCCTTTAAGTGGTACTGAGAGGAGCAGCAGTGCTTAGTGGATTTGGAATGGGAGCGGCTTAGCAGGATTCCATTTTTTATGGGAAGGATAGAAAAATCAAGACAGTCCATAGCGAGTCATTTTTTACACGGCCTTTATTTTTACTTGTAGAGTAAATGAAAGAAGAGGGAAGGTAGAAAGATGAGAAGAAAAAGAGGGAGTGAAAGAGGACTGAAGAGGAAGGATAACAAGATTAAGTCCAATCACCTAGAATACTTTTATGTTCTCATCTCAGCAGGGCTGATGACCCTCAGTGTAATAAGGAATCGGCTGAGTTATCCTGAGAATGTACAGAGGATGGGAGAGATGCTTAAAGGATATGAGAGATCTCCATTAAGATTTGTTTAAAAATATTTTAAGGGTTAGAAGTTATAGACCAATACATGTTAACTCCAGTATGTATAAAAATACTTGAGTGTATCATCAGAAAATCAATTTGTAAACACTAAGATCACAGACCAATAACTAACATGAGTTACAAGAGCAAATTATCAAAGACCAATCCAACAGCCTTTGCTGACAGAGCAAGGCACACTGTAGATAGCAGAAAAGCAATAAACACAATATATCTCAACCTCATCAACAAGCAGAGAAAATATAGCTTAAACCAGTATTTCTACTGTGCATTGTGAATCCCCCTTGCAAGGGTATCATGAAAAGGTACGGACAGGTCACAGAATTTGCCACTGTTTCTTCTCCATGGTGCCTGAGCCAGAGGAAGTCCCACTATACAGAAAAAGAGAAGAGCAAAAATTCCTGAGAAGACACTACGCATTCTCACACTCCCAGAAAGCTCTCCCACCCCTGCTCCATCTATTATAGAAGTATCCATCCCTGCGATTGGCCAAGGATGAAGAAAGGTCTGGTTCGGGCTCTAGGTGTTGAGCTTCACTCTTGATTTCAGTGCTCTGTTCCTCAGTTATCAACCACATCAATAGTAGAAAAAAGGAATATACCTAAACACAGATTAACAAGAACTAAATTTTATTAAGTATGATATTCAAACACTTTATTTAAGATGTGAAGAATGTAATCCATGTAAATATATTTTTATTTAGCAAACAGCAAGCACCACTAGTAGCTCACCTAATCCTCACAACAGCCCTAAGAGACAGGTAGTATTATATGCAGAGGAAGAAACCGAGGCATTGAGGGGTGAACTACCTTGCTCAGATTACATATTAATAAGTGGCAGGGAATAGGTGGTCAAGATTTCGAACCAGGCAGTTTGAATCTGGAGTCCGGACCTTCAACCACCAGACTCTGGTGCTTCTCCAAGTGTAGAATAGCAAACACAGTGCTGGACACATAATGCACCCCACAGGTGTAAGCTATTGGCATAGATTTTATGTGTCAACTAGACTGGGCTAATATATGCCCCAGGAGTTGGCAAAACATTATTTTGCCGTGTGTCATTTAGGACCTGAATAGAACAAAATGGCAGAGGAAGAGAGAATTCCCCTCTCTCTCTCTTTCTCTTTGTGCAAGACATTCATCTTCTCCAGGTTTTGGACATCAGAACTCCTAGCTCGGGGCCTTTGAACTTGACCAAAACGTAAGACCATCAGCCCCAGAGTCTCAGGCCTTTGGACTGGGACTGAATGACTTTCTTGGTTTTCCAGCAATTTGCAGATGTCAGATCATGGGACTTCTCAGTTTCCATAATTGCATAAACCAGTTCCTACTATAAATCTCCTCTCTGGTAGATTTGTATCTTGGTCTCTATCTCTATCCATATACCTTATTGTTTCTGTTTCTCTGGAGAACTCTAATGCAGCTATTATTAGTAGTACTAGTCAATTCATGGGCCACCCTATATCATCCCAGAAATGGAAATGTGATGAGTTTAAGCACTTTTGTAAAGAGAATAAGGATGTGTTGAAATGCATGCGATCAGGCAAAATACTGTGGCAATAAACTGTTGAGTTCATTTGTAGGAGAGGAGTGGAGTACAAGCTCCCAGGCAGTGGTCTTAAGAAGGCTGATGGAGTCATAAAAGCAAATGGAAATGAGAGAGCCATCCAATGACACAAGTTTTGCTGAGTGGAACCAGGGTTTCAGATAGTTGAAAGAGATCAGGCGTTTTTTGATAGCATCAATCAAACATTTGCAGGATGTTCATCAGAAGTTTCTTTCTTCTTGGAAAAAAAATCTTTAAAGAAGAATAGATGAATTTGGGTGTTTCCCTGAGAAGAAAGCTAATTTGATAGTTCAATTGAATTTTAACTTGAAATGTTTTGAATAAAAAGAAGCTTCTTCTATTGAATTTATTTCAATAGAAAGCTGAAAACTCTTGTTATCCTAAGTGGATGAAAACATAATTTTAAGCTATCTATACACATTTCTTATATTCTTCAGTGGTAAATTAAATTTACACATTTGTTCTTGAATTTCCCATGTCCTCATTTTCCCCTCTATTCACGCTTATATGCTCTGTATTTTAGATTTTCAGAGAATTGGGGAAGAAGAATAAAAGCAAGAGCATTCGAGGAGAAATGATTGTTTCTTCCATATGTAGAGGGTTGGTCTGTTCATCACACACAGCCTTGCTGCTCGATTTTGTATGTGACAGATTGTCAAATGGAATGTTTATTCTGCCCTTTTTCATTCTCTCTATTCATTTGTTATTCTAAAAATAGAATCTTTCACATAGAATAGCTTTTCTCCACTACAAAAGGTCATTCTTTGTTTTTTAATGTTCCAATTGTTTTCCCAAGTAAGCAAATCAAATATGAAAAGATACAATGCTTCAGAAAAATCTACAAATATATTTGGGTGTAATCTGGATGAGGTCAATTCAAAGGAGGATATGCACGAGTCTCCATTTATTTCAGAAAACAAGAATAAACACTGATTACTTAATGTATGTCCTATATCTTGGCCTCTAATATCTGAAATTATCTTAAGAGGAGATATAGTAGGTTCTTAATAAATGTTGAACAAACAAATGTATAACTACAAAATACCTTGAGTTCTGTGTGGTGCTTTGTATGGATTCTCATTTAAAACGTGTTCCTCAACCAAAATGCAAGCAACGTAGTTCATCTCTGAAGTAGCTCTAAGGCTGTTAACAAAAGAAATGAATTTGGAATATTTAGCGAAAGATTTTCAAAATTATCTCTGCTCAGTTCTTTACTATTCTTAATATTTTCTACATGGACAGTGGACGTTCCCCACCTCCAAATCTCTCTCCTCCATTTTCAACCCCCTATCTAAAATTAACACTCAAGTCCAGACAGCCCATCTCCTTAAATCCTTTGTCTTTCATCTCATTTTTATTCTCCTCTTCTTCCTGGCAGTTATTGTTTATTGTTGTAGAAAATATATATAATGTAAAATTTACCATTTAGACCATTCTTAAATGTACATTTCTGTGACACTAAATACATTCACATTGTTGTGTAACAACATCCATCTCCAGAACATTTTCATCTTCCCAAACTGAATCTCTGTACCCATTAAACGGTAACTCCCCATTCCTCCCTCCTCTCAGCCTCTTGTAACCACCTTTCTGCTTCCTGTCTCTCTGACTTTGACTCTTCTGAGTCCTTCATGTCCGTGGAATCATACATTATTTGTCCTTTTGTGATTGGCTTATTTCACATAGCATAATGTCTCCAAGCTTCATCCATGAGTCAAAATTTCCTTCCTTCTGAAGGCTGCATAATATTGCATTATATGTATATGCTACATTTCATTTTTCCATTTACCTGTTCATGCTATTATAAACATAGATACACAATTATCTGTTTGAAACCCGGCTTTCAATTCTTTTGGGTATATACTCAGAAGTTCAATTGCTGTACATTATGGTAATTGTTTATTTTTTGGGAAACTGCAACACTGTTTTTCTTTTTTCAAAGAGTTATTTGCATTCTAGTTAGTTAACATATAGTGTAATATTGGTTTCAGAGTAGAATTTAGTGATTCATCACTTACATATAACACCCAGTGTTCATTACGAGTGCCCTATTTAATACCCATCACCCATCATATTGTTTTTCATAGCAGCTGTAGCATTTTACATTTTCACCAATAATACACAAGGGTTTCAATTAATCTACATCCTCACCAGCACTTGTTCTTTTCTGGTTTTTGGTTTTGTTTTGTTTTGTTTTATTTTAAATACTAGCTATCCTACTAGGTGTGAAGACTCCAACTTTATTATTTTGCATCTGGGTATTCCATTTTCCCAGCACCATTTGATGAAAAGATGATCCTTTTACCATTGAGTTGTCATAGTTCTTTCATTGAAAATCATTTGTCCATATATGGAATAGTCTGTTTCTGGGGTCTCTTTCCTATCCCATCAGTCTATCCGTTTGTCTTTATGCCAGTACTACAGTTTTAGGTACTGAAGCTTTGTAGTAATCAGGAAATATGAGATGTCCAACTTTGTTCTTTTTCAAGATTGTCTTGGCTATGAAGGGGCCCTTATGATTCCATGTAAATTTTAGGATGAAATTTTTTATTTCTGCAAAAATGTCACTGGAATTTTGCTTAGGATTGCATTAAATCTCTCGATTGCTTTGAGTGGGATTGACATCATTAAGATATTCATCTGTGAATAGAAATAATTTTCTTTTCTTCCCAATTTGGATTCCTCTTATTCCTTCTTTTTGCAAAGTGCTCCAGCAAAAATACTATGTTGAGTAGAAGTGGCAAAAGCAGGCATCCTTGCCTTGTTCCTGACTTAGTCTTAAAGTCTTTCACCATTGAGTATCATGTTGGCTGTGGGTTTTTCACATATGCCTTTGTTATGTCAAGGTAGTTTCCTTCTATTCCTAGTTTTTTTAGTGTTTTTATCATGAGAAAGTATTGGATTTTGGCAAATTCTTAATCTTCATCCATTGAGATGATCAATTTTTCTTTTATACTGTGTTGTATTGCTTTTACTGATAGTTGCATATTGAACCATCCTTGCATTCCATGAATAAATCCCACTTGCTCATGGTATATAGTCTTTCTTTTAGTATACTGTTGAATTCATCTTGCTAGTATTTTGTTAAGGATTTTTGCATCCGTGTTCATAAAGGATATAGACCTGTAGTTTTCTTTCCTTGCAGTGTTTTTTTCCAGCTTTGCTTTCAGGGTTATGTTCATTTTTTAAATTAAAAAAAACTCATTAAAACTTTCTTATTCCTTCAGCTTTTCAGTTTTTATATTACCTGGTAGATCCTCACTATTTCTTGGAAGTCCAGCTGGGGAGTCTGGAGTAGGGAGTGGAGCAGGGGACTAAGAATTTCTTTTGGCAGGCAAGGGGAGGTGGCAAATTGCAAACATCTATGATTTAATATCTTTCTTTTATCCTTGTCACAGATGAATTAGTGAACTAAATTGCATTCCATAATTGGAGATAAGCCTTCCAAGAAAAGGCTTTAAGAAGGAGCAGCAGTGGTTGAAGTTCATGTGAGGAAGTCAATGTTGCCCCAAATTTCTTTTTTTTTTTTTATCATGGATTCCCAATGTTATCATGTTTATTAGTATTTTACTTAAATATTTTTGAATATGAAGCTATCCTTAAATTATATCCATACACAACACTTATAAAAAAACAAATTAAATTTAGAAATGAAATACAAATTCTACCAAACCAAACAGTTCAAATTAACAATTTTATGTGTCAAGTGATGTTGTTTTCCAAAAACAAAATGTTGGCTCACCTGATGCCAGTTGCTACCACAAACAACATTTTGAGTTCATCATGCTTATACTACTATTTATTTTGTTGCAATGACTCAGTTTTCCCAACACTTTTCTTTATATAAATTACTGCAAAAATATTTATACATGGCATTCTATCTGTGATGTTATTTAGACTTCATTTGACTTGTCAGTATCATTTACATATTTATTCTGCCTTTGTTATTTTTGCATTAACCTGGGGTCACTAAAGCAATGCTATTTGTGTATAGTAAACCCGAACTGAAATGTAGACACCAACACAGTTTGGCAGTAATCTAGTTAAAAGGTGGTCATCCAAATAATCCAAAGCATACTTATGTTAATTCTTAGATTAACATCAAAATGAAAACCTCAAATTTAAACTTTCAAATGGTGAATTTGTAAATCTACCCCCAAATCACTGGAAAAACTGGTAAAAAGAAATAGATACTGATTGGAAAAGGATGTGGAGGATGATTGAGGAGAGCAAAAGAACTTAAGGGCAAATGAGGACAGGAAGTTTTGTGAAGGATTGTCCTTATGCTTCTCTCCAAGGCAAGCAGGGTGTTGCTTTGGCACTGAGTCAGAGGTGTGGTGAGGCACGGGGTTAAGGAATATGGTGTAAGGCAGTATTCGGGGACAAAAGAATGATGAAGACCAAACTGATACTTGTAAGGAAGCCAATTGCTCTTTCAAGGACCTGGCAGAGAGGAGGGAACCAGGGAAGCTGCAAAAGGTCTGGGTCCAGTTGGGCAAGCAGGTTCATGGAAACCAATGGGAGCCAGTCTGGAAGCTAACACCCAGACAGAGGTGCTGACTGTCATTGTCAATGAGTACCTTACTGCAGATGGATCTCCAGGGTAAGGAAAGGATGAAAAATGGAAACTGTAGCTTTTGGAGACAAGTAGCTTCAATAACCACGTAAGATAAAAACTTCATCAAGGCCTGACTCTTATTGAAGCTAATATATTGAGACAAGGTATACAAGGCAACTAGGCCAAAGTAGTACAGGAGGAATAACAGAACATTTTTTTTCTGGCTCTTTCCTCCTCATTGCAGAGTTGTGGGAACATTAACCAACCACCCACTCCCTCCCAGCAAAACCATGCATACTCAAAATTTTTTCAATTAATTCATCCATATTTCATTTACTAAATTATCAGATTGCCTTATTTTTCCAGGGCCTTGTTGGGCACTGGGGATATAATGGTGAAAAAGACACAGACACAGCTTTCCTGTGCCCTACAGATAGAAGTCATCCAGTCTAGCTTCTGTACAAGAGCTGTGGAAAGATGGTGTCATTGCTAAGAGATCACACTGGAAAGTTAAGTAGAACCCTAAAGAGCTATTTGAGAGCCACTGAAGTTTTTTAAGCAGGAAAATAAAATGTTTGGTTGGAACAACCTTAAAAGAATACGTTAGGGTTGTGTTCAAATATGACCTTCTCAATAGCCACGCAGCATGTGCTATTTTATGTTCCAACTCTTGCTCTTGAGGAAATGTTTCCAGCCACTCTCAATATTTCCAAGGGGTTTCAAATGTAGTTACCCATGCTCCATCAGTTCAGCAAGGGCCTGAAGTGGACTGGCATAAGACACTAAGGAGTGGGGGCGATTCTAGTAAAAGTGTCATCTCTGTGGGCAGGGCAGCCATTACTCAGGTCCACCTGAATATGGATATATAGCAACTTCGGCAGAAACACTGGTTATTTTCCTTGTTTCTGTTTTCTTCAAAAATCTTCAACCTAATAATCAGAATGGTTTAATTCTGGGTTCAGGTGTGTAGTGAAATTCATGGTGAAGCACAGAAGGAGCAGTGATTTCAATATGTTGGAAAGATATCTAACTATTAAGCTGAGAATTAACCCTGTGAAGGAGGGCAATATAAACTAACTTTCTATTTAGCTAAGCACTTTCTTATATTTTCCTGGATAATAATGTGTGTGTGTGTGTGTGTGTGTGTGTGCGTGCGTGTGTGTGTGTGTGTGTGTGTGTGTGTGTGCTTGTTCATAGAGAAACTAAAATGTTAGAGGAGGATGGTAAGAAAAAATAAGAAGAGGCCGATAATAAGATGAGGGAATAATTACTCCTTTATGTCACCTAATATATACTTATGTACTTAGGATGACTTACTGGTTGCTGGAAATTTAAATGCTCTTTGTGATGTCTTTATAAAAATCAGTAGTAAAACTTCACTTTTGTTATAATTTAGAATGTTAACATTTAGTATTTCCCTTGTGTTTTATAACTTAAAAAACTTTGTTGTTCAACAGGATATAGCAAAGTGAATTGGAATTGAAGTCAGATGCTGCCGTCTATACTTCCGGTAACTGAACTCCATTTGCATAATAAAAATGGTGTCTTTGGAATTTATGTGATCAGAGGGTCCTGCCTACTAATAAGTTGTATAATCTTGGCCAGACTCTTCAGCATCTGGGTCTTTTCATTTCTTATCTGTAAGGAAAAAGTTTGACTCGTTAAGAAAAATTATTTAAAACTTGGAAAAAAAGGGAAAAAGTTGGACATTATGTCTTTTCCATATCATATCGTGATGGTGTTGAAGAAGTTTTGGCTATTAACTATTTGATTAGATCCCAGTTTAGACTACTGGAAATGTAGAATATTTTTTAAAAGCTGCATTATAAAGATCTCTCTGGGGGAACTGGGGAATCTAGTTGACTCTATTTTGATGCATCTTACTTTTACTGATCGAATTCTTGCATTTTACTCTAAATTAAAGCTGAAAATGCTTGCAATTACAATTTGAATTTGACTTATTTTACAGGCTTTGGCAACATTTTTCTCTCTAAGAACATGTAAAATAACCTGGAAAAAACCACACTTCAATAAAATTTAAGAAAAACCACTAAGGGCATTTGTTTTTTATAAACAATATACACAGCTGGTAGCAATGTTGGCAAGGACACTTGCCAGAGAGCTACATATTTGCCACTACAAACTGTTCTGTTCACCCTTTATCCAGTAACAGCTGGTAAAATGGCATTTAAGAGCAGTTTGATTTAATCTAATGAGAAACTAGGCTGCAATGCATGATACTGCCTGCAGAAAATAATTGGACAAACATTGATTTTTTAATGTTGCTATAATAGTTACATTTTCAATAAATAGGAATTTATATGCATATTTATTTGGCAACATTCCTTTCTTCATGAAAACTAGTGATTGATTCTTAACACACACACACACAGACATGCACATATGTATACATACAAAATACCCATAAATTAACACCCAGTGTACATGTATATACTACAAAGTGTTAGCATTATTGCCACCAGAGAGGGGAGAAACTATTTGGAATACAGTTTTGGATTTTATGGCAATATTTGAAACCAGAAGTTCCACAGACAAAAGCATTAGTTCAGGGAAGACCCACCGAGCAACAATGAGAGCAGCAAACACCAACCAGAGGTGCCTGGGGACCAAATAACAAAGCAGCACTTACTTCAGTCTCTTCACAGTGACTGAAGAGAAGGAGCCTCCTGACTCTTCCATAATCTGACCTGCCCTGGAAACCTTTGAAAGAGTAAACGTTGCGTGTGGTTGCTTACACATGCACAGTCCTCTCTGTTTATTTTTCTTTTATCTCCGCAATTCCAAATACTGCATGCATGGGACAAGAAGAGCTGCCCCTGTGGTATTTCTGTCATGACTTGCTACAGAAAGCACTTAAAACCATAGATGACCATATCTTGCCAAAATTGGAATCAAGTTTCATTGATGCACAAGGTTCAAATATTTGTATGAACTCAGACTTTTAGGTAATATCCAAGATACTCCATTTTTGGAAGAATATATGTATATTCTTCATATATGTTCATATATATGTTTATTTGTAGACTAACTTTTATTGTTTTCTAACTGCTCCACGTGTTTCGAAACCTATATTTTAAATTAAAAAAAAGACAAAAAAAAAAAGAAACCTATATTTTAGTTTAGAGTGTAACTTTTTTTATGATAAGCTATGATATCTAAATAAGGCTGACTCCACAATAGGTACTATGTTTGGAAAAAAAATACCTATTTATATAAAAATGTTATGGAGTAAATTTCATTCTCTTAGCAGCTTGAAAGACAATTTCTAATAAGGAAGGAATAGTTTTTATTGAGAGAATTGTTCAAATCCTCTGAGAGGGAGGCAGAATCTCATGGACATGTAGACTTTTATCCTCCTGGGTCATACTTATGCATGAGAGACACTAATAAAACTACTATGCATGAGACCCAAGGGGCAACACATTCTTTCCTGCGACAGGAAAAAAATTTCCTAACCGTAAAACAGGGTCCTGGACAAAGAGAAAGTAGTTGAGCCTTAAAAACTAAGCACAGTTAGATAAATGAAAAGAAAAATAAAGAAACTCTGAATGAAGTCAGAGTGTATATGATATCCATCAGTGTAGTAAATTGACCAATTGTTCTAGAGTAGTTAGCACACACAGGAAGTAGAAGGAAATATGCTTGGAAACAACCAGTTACCACATACGTTAAAATCCAGACACAAAACCTTTCATATTTTATTAAATGTGATGGGGGAGAGGGAATCAATAACATTTTTTTTAAAGTGGAATGGTGTGAAGAAAGGGGTACTAATGGGAGATTAATCTGACAATAGTCTGAAGGATGCTCTGGGGAGGAATGTGAAGGCTAGATGGTCAAGGTGATCATTTCAAAGGCCACTGAAGGAAGTTTTAAGTAATTAGAATTTAGGCTTTTGATAATGGAGAGAATATAAATAAGAGGGATGAATTTCTGCTTCCAGCCTTGGGATTAAATGGAACTAGACTCATCTTCTTACCATGAAGTAGCTAAAAAAAACAAAAGAAAACACTACATATATAAAAGAAACACATGTTTTTTACGTTAGATTATGGGTAGTACAAGACTCAGGTATCTGAGAAACAGAAAGTATAGGAAGTATTTCTATAATCGACCTGGACTTCCAGCTGTGCAATTTCTTGATTATGATCCAGGATAATGGTTTCTAAACTAAGTTGAGGATATGGAGGTTAAATTTGAGGAAGCCCAGGCTACTGGAAATTGCAATGCAAACGACCAGAGAAGAGCAAGAAAAACACAGGGAGAGGGGAGAGACACACATACAGAAAGAGATCCTAGCTTAGTAATTTCTAGAGATGATTGCCATGTCTTTTCAGTGTCCTCTGGTCTGTGACAGTTTTTCATTCTTCCCTTATTTCTCATGACTTTGACAGTCTTAAAAAATACTGATCAGATATCCTTCAATCTGGATTTGTCTGATGTTTTTTTCATGATTAGGCAAGTTATTCACCATCATTTTTGAAGGAATTTTTTTCTGAGTGTAGCAGTCCATTTTGAAGAGATTTCCACTCTCTGTCCCCTTTCCAGCACTTTAAAAGGCTTGTTTCATGTTTTCTGGGTCACATAATTTCAAATAAGGACTCTGAAGAGGTTCTTGTCTATGTTATTCTGTATATGATGTGTCTTTTTTCCTCTCTATGATGTCTCCCCATTCCCATGTCTGGTTGTTTTGTTTTATTTACCATTGGTTTAAGAAATTTTATTATGATGTAAACTGGCATGGTTTTCTTTGCATTTATTCTGCTCAGGAATAAAAATTTGAAAAAAAAAGTAACTTACGCATTAATTTAAAAAATATATCCACTCCCTCCTTCTGGGCTTCTATTACATGCATGTTACTACTCTTGATGTTGTATTATAGGTTGCTAATAAGTTAGTAATTCTTTTTTTTTTTCTCCATGTACTTCATTTTGGATGATTTATATTATGATTTCAGGTTCACTGATTTTTCTTCTAAAGTATCTAATCTGCTGTTAATCCCATACATTTATTTTGTTTCATTTTAGGTATTTTTTTACCTCTAGAAATTTTAGTTAGTTCTTTTTTACAGCTTCTATTTTTTCTCATTATTATCATGTTTTCCTTTAAACCTTTAGCATATTTTTAATGGCTCTTTTAATATCCTTGCATGATTATTCTATCACTCTGTCATTTGTGTTTTTATTTAATGAGTTTTCTCCTGATTATGGTCTCATTTTTCTGCCCCCCCAAACTATTTTTGATTGGATGATAGACATGGTGAATTTTATGTTGTTGAGTACTAGATTTTGTGGGCTTCTTTCAGAAAGTGTTAGACTTTATTCTACCAGTTATGTTAAGATTAGCCTGAGCCTTTTGAAGATGGTTTTTAAGCTTTATTAGGGTAGAATAATTTTATTTTGGGCTATTTTAGTTCTGCTAAGACACGGATTCTTCTGGGTTTCTGCTGTGCCTTGATGTTTCATAAGGACTACATTCAAACACTGCCAGCATTTGTGAGAGCTCTAGAAATTACTGAGCCCGGATCACTTGTCAAAACTCCAAACTGTGCACTTAAAATGAGTAATCTTTATTGCATTTATTTGTTTCTTAGTAAGGGTGATTACATAATAAAAACAATAAACAATTCACAGACTCAAAAATTCCTTAGTTGAAGAGTTATTTTGAAGAAAAATAATGGTGAAACGTGAAAGAGAAAGAGAAAAAAGTGATTATAGAAATTCAGAAATAGGAAATTTAGGGAAGGAACATTGATTTATTAAAAACAATGTAACAAATTCATAAGAATAGGCTGAATTTTTCTGAAAAATAGACAAAAGGTACATGTTATTACATAACCCATAAAACAAATGCTAAGATACCCTCTGGGTTTTAGAAAATTTCAGCACAAACTCATTTACCTATAATAATGTTGAAGGAGAACAGAAATATACAGTGGTATTCTGAAACTGCCAAATGCTAGTGGAACTCCTGAATTAACAAAGCAAAGTACAAAATTTAATGTTATTCTTACTGATTTTTCTCATTTTCTAAGATTCGATAAATCACGCACAGTTTATATGGAAACATTTTACAAACAAGAATATACAGAGGAAAATCCCCACACCACAGGGAAAGATGCATGTGCCAACAGTAAAATAGTCATGGTGTGTAACAAAATGATGGTGAATACCATTTTTAGGAATATATAAGCAAACATTTCTAAACCTCTAAACTTTGGATTTCTAATCTTCACAAAAGAGAAAAGTCAATATTATCATCCCATTTTAGAAGAGAGAAAAGTGAAGCTGGAAAAGAGTACAAACCGAAGCCCAGAGAAGTATGCACAATAGCCAGTGATCTCTTCGCCAGGCAGTCCTGCGATCAAGGTCAAACTCCTTAGCCTTGACTACCTGTTCACAGCTAGTCTGCCAGCTGAAAGCTGACCCTTTCCAGGAACTTACATCAGAAGCCTCCGGCAGAGTTAATCACTCTCATCTGGAGCCCCAAAATATTTTGGGCACAGTCTTATTAGTAAACTTTTACTGTTCATACGCCTTAGTCTTTTTAATAGACACAGCTCCTTAGAGGTAGGTATTAGTCTCGGTCATTCATTACACTCACAGCAGGCAGCAGCGTCTGGTACATCTTTAGTGGACAATAAAGGATATTTTAGGTAATGAATACCCCAAAATATATAAAAGTGAACACTGAGGAATGGAAGAGGCAGATTTGTTTATACTGTACAAAATGATATTAAAGAAGAGAGTATTAAAAACTATGAGTAAAAGCTATGTGTTATACTAACTATCATAGTCTTGAAACAGACTTACGGTCAATAAAGATTTGCTGAATTAGTGGCTAACAGTACAGTATTCTTTAATATTAAGGCAAATATTGCTTTATAACTCAGGAGCTGCCAAATAAGGACACAAAACCCCAATAATTTGAAAATCACTGCATTTGGAGAGATTGGCTAAAATATCAAGTTGACACCTTCTTATCTGAACAACCCGGAAGTATCTACTGCATTTCGACAAGACATTTAAAACAACAAGGTCACTTAGAGGCAAGGTCTCTCATTTCATGCCTACGAGTGATAGAGTCCCCAGGGATTAAATTATTCAGATAAGAATGCATCAGTTTGAGTTCTGCTTCCAACCCCCATTGAGTAACAGGTTTTGGACCAGCCTTCTATTTGTAAACAGAGAAATGGAAACATATATGAAATAAGAGTTTTCAGGTTTGGATCACAAAACGGTTGTGAACTTTGGTTCCTGACAGAAGAAAAACAAACAAGAGATGTCCATAAAATCCCGTTCTTAGCTAAGGGACAACTGTCCAGCTGCTGAGCCCAGGAGGTAGAGACCAGAGTTTGGGCCAGATGAAGCAGGTAGAATCTTCAGGGAGGAGCACTTGTGAAGATGTAACCGTGCGGAGAGTCACTGATGTCCAAATAGGAGTCTCTAGCAAATCGATGTCTGAGGCCTGGATTGTATGTGAGCAAGGGACATTTTCTGAGGGTTACTGGACCTCAGAATTGGAGACCCGAAAGAAGATCCTAGAGCCCGAGCTGTGCGAAGACACAGTGGCCCTGAAGCTCTCTTCTTGCCGCAGGGGAGATGGAATGCTAACACCTTAGTAGCACACCTGGCATCCAACGGAGATACCAGAGAGCCTGCCTTAGAAATGAGGACCATATGTGAGAGGCAGTCCTGCACAAAACCCACATTAGCAAAGCGTAAAGCCCTCACCAATTCTACAGGCAGGAGGGTTAGAGATTGAGTTCTACCGAATTGGAGAGGTTTGAGGAAAAACATTTTAACTTTCCCCAGATTCACGCTAACAAAGTTTAAAGCCAAGCTCACACACATTCGGGATGATCAGTCAATAATTTGAACTCTTCGGTGAAATAAGAGTCAAAACTCTCCAGTGGAAGATAGCACAATGCTGGATCTCAGAAACAGATTATCTATAGCTTTCAGCATTACGTAAAAATCATGACACATGAAGACCAAGAGCAAGAGCGGGCTTGAGAATGTCAGCCTTGGTCCACCCAGTCTCCTTGGATGCACTTGGGAATGCCCCGAAGCTGACTGTTAGTTACACCCGGAGAGGGGGTAGGCTCGTAAGCAACATCTCTCCAAAAGCAGGGAAGAACCAAGAAGGAGACAAACTCCCTAAAAATGGCCAAAGAAGAGTCTTAAAGGAACTTAAGGGTTTCCCTGTGAGTACTTCAACCCTAGGGAACATTTCCCCTTTATCCAGGAATACTTGTTCTGAGCAGCCATTTCAAGCACTTAGGTTTTTGTACTTTTTCTCAAGAATGAATTAGCTGACCTCATCTGATCACGTGAGTCCTTTGGAAGTAGAGAGCTTTCTTTAGCTGCTAGCAGAAGGGTAATTCAGGCAGATTCGAAGCACAATGTGCACTTGCTGGCTTGAAGATGGATGAGGCCACGAGCAAGGACTGGAAAGTGACTCCAGGAGATGAGAGTGACTCCTGGTCCATAACCAGCAAGGAAACGGGCCCCTCAGTCCTACAGCAACAAGGACCTGGATTCTGCCAATAACCTGAATGGTCTGGGGACTGGATTCTTCTCCAGAGCCTCCAGATAAAAGCCCTGTCTGGCTGATACCTTGATTTTGTCCGGGAAGACCTGAAAAAGAGAACGCAGTTGAGGCACCTGGACTTCTGATCTATAGAACTGAAATGATAAGTGGGTGTTGCTTAAAGTGCTCAAGTGTGTGGTAATTTGTTACTTGGGAACCGAAAACTAATACAGAGAATCCAGCAGATTCAAGTGTAGAAGGGTGATGATCACATTAAGCTTAAAAAAAATTTTTTCCTGGTCTTATTGAGATCTAATTGACATACCACACTGTGTAAGTTTAGGGTGTATAATGTGATGATTTAATACATGTATATATTGTGAAATGATTGCCACAATAAGGTTAGTTAACACATCAGTCACATAATTACCATTGTGTTGTGGTGGCGGTGGTAAGAACATTAAGCTCTCTTAACAAGTTCCGAGTACACAATATAGTTATGTATAGTCACCATGCTGTACCTTAGCTCCCCAGAATATTAAGTTTTGATTCTATAAAAACCCCTTGGAACTTTAATGCAAGAGTGAAGGGAAGTGAGAATCGAGAAAAATCTCAAAGTTGCAGGTGAAACAAAATATCAATCAAACCAACCGTAGATTAACTGAGTTTACACTGAGATGATTGAATTAATATTTCCACCACTGCACAGAATAGAGCTTGGAACAGACATTGAATGAAGTTGAGAAAAATAAAGAAAAAGCTTCCTCACCCGGTTAATTCGTGACGGGCCTTCTTCACATTATTCTAGTAGAATAACAGCTATTATTAACATTAATAGTTAAAATATAAAATCAATGCCTTCATATCAAAAGGAGACTTAAAAGTTCTTTTCTGCTGGTTGTATGTGAAATGTCCCACATTTTTATTTTTTGGCTATTTCACTTTGGGAGATGAAGGGAAAAAAACCAAGAATCATTCTGTTTATAGGGACTTTGTTTTTTTAAGGTTTTATTTATTCATTTGAGAGAGAGAGCGTGTACTAGGGGTGGAGGGAAAGAGAGAAGGAGAAGCAGACTCCATGCTGAGCAGGGAGCCTGACGTGGGGCTCAATCCCAGGACCCTGAGTTCATGACTTGAGCCGAAGGCAAATGCTTAACCATCTGAGCCACCCAAGCACCCTATAGGGACTTGTCATGATTATCTCACTCATGGCAGAAGAGAAATAAGAATTGTAATGGGTATATTTAGGTTTAAACATTGACTTTCAAATACAGCTTAAAGTGTCTAATAATCCATACTGTTCGGTAGAACTTACGCATGTGCACATTTTTGTTCCCAAGTGAACCATGTCAATGAGTTCAGAGAGGACTGCTACAGGGGAGGTCTCTTGAGGGAGAAGAGAGAGTGGTGCTTCTCCTTTGCTCCCAAAATCACATTGATCTAGTTGTTGCATTGGGAGGGGAGCAGAGGAGATGAAAGTTTCAGGGCCCTGTGGGGTATCTGAAGCAATGGGAGGCCAGGTTGGCAACACCGTGGTTTGGGGCACCCAGGGGAAGTCTGTGAAGAGCAAAAGAGTAAAACCTGTGGAAGCACATCCCTGAAGCTGAAACAGAGCCAGACTTTACCCCTACCGCATGTGAGACCTTTCATAAGTCACTGCTGCTCGTTAAGCATCCGTTTCTTTACGGGTTAAAATAGAGGGAATGTACTAAACACTCTCTAACATCCATTTCGGTTTCAGTGACCCACAGGACAGGCTTCAGGGGCCATTTTGGTTCTCTGAAGCACATTCTCACCAACGTTGCTCACTCTATTTACCATCTTCAAACTTCACGATGAACATCTTCGGGTTTATTTTACATTTCCAATGAAGCAAACGCTAAGACCCCAAGGACACAGTGTTGAACAAAACTGAATCCTGCCCCTTAGAGGCAGATCAGCTCCATTTTCCCCTCATAGTCTCCAGAAGAGTTAGAATTTATCCAATAATGCAGCTGTTGACAGTGTTCTCAAAAAGCTGTCGGAATATAGTAAAGTGGATATTCAATAAGATGCTGGAATCTTGAATTCCAAGTGGAGTTATTAGCTGAGTCTTCACTTAAGATTTAAACTTCGAAATTACCCGTGTTTATTTGGCACAAGGAAACATTCTAGTCGATGGGCAGCATGATTCTCTTTTCCTCTTTTACCCTCATAAGTATGTAAGTAAGAAGTACTTTTATCTTGGAAAGGCTGAAAGCATAATGGATAGAGATTATTTGTTTCTTTGCATCATTAGGCCCATTTCTGTACTGCTGTGAATCAGGCAACAACTGCACCATCGACGTCTAGAGAGGAGGTTATCCAGTTGAGGCCATCAGTTGCCACAGTGCAAAGTCTATTAGTGGGGTTTTCTCCCCCCTATTAACAGCATTGAGCTTAATTCTACAATTATTCCATGTGAGAAACTCTCACTGAAGTCGGTGGCTATCTCAGAAGAAATTTGATTACAAGATTTGGTCCATTGAGTAAATGAATGAAATTTGGCTTTTATCAATTTGGAATTTCTCAATTAGGATCTCAACTTCCCGAGCAACCTATAGATATGTTTCTAATCGTGCTTATCAGTACCCAAAATGACAAGGAAAAGAGATTTTTTTCCCCTCCTATGGAATGTATCTTTCTTCCTGAGATGAAAAAAAAAAGTTTTCTGAAATGTTAATTGGAACTAAATTCTTAGACAACAAAAAGGAATAAAATGACATTATTTCTTCCATTTCACATTAGTAAAATATAAAACACTATACACCTGCAAAAATTGTTCTGTTTCAGATGAAGCTTGTGATTATATTTTTCAGGTTTGGTTTGAAAAGCTAAGACATCTGTTTATCCAGTGCATACAGAATAACTCTCATGTCTCCTTATCTCTGAAGATTTCAAAGGCTTTCATTCCGGCTTAAATCCTTTGAAGAAGCAGTAATCAAAGACAAAATTATCAGAGGTACATTTTTGTTTCCCAAACAATGAAAATAACAACACTCACCCTCTTTGGATTTCAAGCACTAGCATAAAACTTCAAAATTGGAGATTTGCCATTTGAATCAAAAAGTGATATGGATAAATAGAGGCAAAAAAGCAAACTAAGAGAGCATTTTCTCTATTTCACATTATTGCATAAATTTAAATTCAATATGTGAATAATTTAAAAAATACTCTGATGCACAACATCAAACAGCATACACCAGCACAGTGTGACAGAACGCGTCTGGCTGGCGCGTGAGCTCGCATGAAAAAAATTCGCTCGAACACTAAGTTTTTTATTTTACGTATTTTGCAAATGGAAAGATTAAAATAAGAACAGCGAGAGTCCAAAGGATGATAATCAAGTGAACCGTACCACACAAAAAAGCAAAAACACCCGTAAGAAAGCCATGCTAAGAGGACTGGAGTTAACCGGGGCGGGGAGGAGGGGGCAGCCACCTGTCCTGCCCTTCATCAGCTTCAGAATACGGCATTGGACTTTCAGCACACGCAAATCCTTATATTAAGGAGCTGCATTATAACTCATTCCATCATCCTCTTTGCAAAGAGAATGATATAACAGTAATATCTATTGCCTTTTTGACCCTGTTTCGTTAAGAGGAAAGATTTTGAGCTCTGACCTCCTTCTGCATTAGGAAAATTGAAAGCAGGCCTTCAGGATGGATGGCTGACGTGTAGCTCCACCTGGGGTAGAAATGGTACCATCTTGTATCAGAGAGAAGACAGGGGAGTTCCCACCGCCTGCCCCGAGCCCACTGAGAGCAATTTGAGGACAACCAGGTCTCTTCCCAAAATTGCTCCCTTCACCAACACAGAGGGAATGGGGTTTCAGATTATATTTGAGCTGTCAAAATGACCTTTGGATTGGAGTTAAGTTTTAGCCCTTGATGCTGCAGATAGAGATGTTTATGGAGTCCAGGGAAAGGTGCAGCATCATAAGAAGAAGGAGTGTTGAAGACTCCCCATTAATAAGGGGCAGTAGGTGAACCCAAGCCAGAGTCAGGCCTCATGGGGTTGTAGATCAGTGATTCTGAACCTTGGCTCTAACCATTTAATTACCTGGGGAGCTTTTATAGCTCTTAGTTCCCAGGCTGCATCTCAGACTAACTAAATCAAAATTGTTGGAGGTAGGTCACAGGCATCAGTATTTTTAAAACTTGATAAAGTTAAGCAACTAGATAAGGAGGAAAATCAAGAGTCAAAGGAAAAGAGTAATTGGTGAACCATTAATGGGGTGAAAAGCCACTAATAGGCCAAGTAAGTAAGGAACTGAAAATGACCTCTGGATTTAGCAACATGGATGTCATTGGTGACTGTATTAGCCAGGTTTCTCCAGAGAAACAGAAACAATAGAATATATGTACACATTATATACACATGCACACACACGTGTGAACACGTATATATAATATCCTATTGTATATATCATATGCATGTATTTCATATATATACATACACTATATATAATATATAAAGTATATGTGAACATGTATGATATATAGTGTATATACATACTATATATAATATATGCTGTATATTAGTGTAATTACTATATATTAGTAGAATATAGTATATATTATATGTTATGATATATATGATATGTATCAGTAGAAACAATAAGGGATATAATGAGAGAATTTATTTTAAGGAATTGGTTCACATAGCTGTGGAAGCTGGCAAGTGCAAAGTCCGCAGATAGGGTGGCAGGCTAGAGAGGAAAGAATGAGCTGATGCAGCCTGAGTCTTGAAAGTGGCTTGGAGAAAATTCCCTCTTCCTTGGGGAAGGTCAGTCCTTTTTCTCTTACAATCGCCAGCTGATTGAATGAGGCCCTCCCACATTTTGGAGAGCAATCTGTTTTACTCAAAGTCTACTGATTTAAATGTTAACTTCCTCTAAAACATACCTTCCCAGAAACATCTAGAGTAGTGTTTGACCAAGCACTTGGATACCAGGGCCTAGCCGAGTTGACACATGAAATTAATCATTGTAGTGACCTTAGCAAGAACTGTTTTGATTTATTGACAAGTGTGTGCTAAGTCATAAACACAGACCTTAGCGAAGATGTTCATTTCAACACGCTTGGTTTCTGAATACAGATTGGAGTCAAGGACAGTCAGGACATCTGCCTTAAATGGCATAGGTCAGTGGCCCCTAAACTTGTTTGCACATTAGAATCACCTGGAGATCTTTTGAACACTCCAAAATCCAGGCCACACCCCAGACCAATGAAATCTCTGGGGCATGGATGATGCTACCAAGTGGTTCCAAAGCACACGTGAGTTTAGGAACTCCTGCCTTAGGAGAGCCCTTCACGTGACAGCACTTAGCAAAGAACTTTCAATAACATGGCATAAAATCACCTTGAAAACATTTTTGATAGAAGGGTTAAAATTTATAAACGTTGTAAAGAGAGTTGACAGTCAACCAAATTTCTGTATGGACCAAGGAGTATAATATAAACAATCAGATATATACTGATTTCAAAATGACTTGAAGACTTAATGCATATTAAATGTCAGTTATGTTTTGTACAAATATTATTTTGATATTTTGGTTTTTCTCTGGTAAAATGTATTAGGAAATACAGCTTTGAACTAAATTCTGATTTTAAATGTTTTATTTGAGATTTAAAGCAGTTTGCCAAGTAAAGAGTGCTCATTAAAGTACTATCAATTTCAGTTTATGTATCACTTTTCTAAAGAACTCCTGAATTATAGGTCAAAGGTAGGATTCGTGTCCCTTAGTTTATAGAGTTTTGAAACCAAATATAAACATGATCCATCGTATTGAAGCTGTGCTTTTTTTTTTCCAAAAATAAACTGCTTGCCCAATGTCTGATTTTTAAAAAATATTTTGCACCATCCTCCTTTAGCTGGATCCAGCAATTACCAAGTGTAAGGTACCACTTAGCCCTGCTGCTCTCTTCAACCCTACAGGCGACACTGGGTCAGACTTAATGTGTATTTAAACATTTACATATTGTCATTCTTTCAGCATCAAGCTATATGAAAGATTTCTTTAAGAATGAAAAGAAATAAAGGTTAAAGTGAAGGGAAAGAGAAATTTAATCTAAAAACTCAGAAATATATTTTTGATTTGGTTTTAATTACTTTTTGATTTGTTACCTTTATTGTAAACCAGGGATCCATTAATATGTGGATCTGTTTCTAGGCTACCAATTCTATTCCATTTAGCTTATTTGACCTATCTTTGCACCAATACCCACCTACTAATGGCTTTGTAATGCATCAACTTGGCTAGGCTAAACTGTTTCCCAGAATCCCCTTTCCTGTGTGCGTTAGGCTAACATGGGCCACAAGAGACATTTGGGGGTAAGATACAAAGGGTGGAATTGAAGTGACAATCACGTTCTTTCATATGCTTAGAAGGTCAAGACAGGATTGCCTGGCATTTTTATAGCTCTGGCTCACCTTGGTGTGGGGCAGTAACCAAGAACGCAATTTTCCCACTTCCTCTGGATCGTCTTCCGTCTTTCTGGGATCACAGGTGGGCTTGGGTCTGTGATGAAGGGTGCCAGCTTCTCCTGAGGACTCCCACTTTATCAGGGTTGGAAGCAGTGTGAACTGACACAGATTTCATTCTGTCCTTGTTGGGCTCGAGCTCATGGGTTGCTAATGGGTTCAGCTTTACCTCGCTCTATGTCGCTTTTCCCTTCCAACCATCTCCCCTGCAGACTTCAAGCTCTAGCGTCAGGTGCAGAGACAAGAGCCTTACAGAGGCATAACCGGGTCCCACAATTGTGTAAATTGAAATCTCTGTACCAAATACATACATGCACACCCGCACACATCTAGCTACATCTACATCTGTATATATCTGTATCTTAGTGCTTCTGCTTCTCTGACTGAACCCTAATATGATCCTAATTCAGTAGAGTGAATTTTCCATAGTGTTCTTCAAGAATGTCTCAGTTCCTTTTGGCCGTCAGCATTTTTATACACATTTTAGAACCATTTTCTCAACTTTCATACACACACACACCTGTTGGAATTTTGATTGAGATTGCACAAATCTATATATTAATGTAGAGAACCAAGATCATTCCATATTGGGTTTTCTGGACTTGTGCTTCTCACACTTTGAGCTATGGGTACAGTCCACAGATGATCTTGTTAAAATATAATTTCTCATTCAGTAAGTCTGGGATGGAGCCCAAGATCCTGCTTTTCTTATAAGCTTCTGGATAATGCTGATGCTGCTGGTCAGTTGGACATACTTTGGGTAGCAAGGGTTTAGACAGAGCATTTCTCTCCATTTAATTTCTCTAATAATATTTATGGTTTCCTGTATAAAGGTCTTGCCCATATATTGTTCCTAGGTGTTTGAAAGTTTATAAATTATATCTATATTTTAAATTTTTATATTCCATTTGTTGTTAATTTATAGCAATGCAATTGATTTTTTATATGACTTTGTCTTGCTAAACTCACTTATTAATTCTAATAATTTATCTCTATAATCTTTTGGATTTTCTACAAATATAATCATCATATTAAAATGACAATTTTATGTCTTCCTCTCTACACCACTTATGTTTTATTTCTTTTTCTGGCTTGACTTTCCTGATGGAAATCTCTAGGACGGTGTTGAATATCACTGAATGGTGATAGCAGGCATTTTTATTTTGTCCCCAACATCCCACTTTCAAAGGTAAGTCTTGTCATATTTGATTATTAGTGTGGTGGCTCTAGAATCTTTGTATATATATTTTATTAGACTAAGAAAATTTCCCTTCTCAGGAATTTTTAACATACATGATTGTTTAATTCCATCAGTGTATTTCTGCATATATCAAGATGATCTAATTATTTTCTCCCTTATTCTGTTCATGTGATGATATTTATCGATTGAGTTTTGAATGCTAAATCAACATCACATTCCAGGAATGAACTCAGCTTAGTCATGACATACTATCCTTTCTATATATTGTTTAGCAGCTTTGCTTGTACGTTATTGTGATTTTCCTGTCTTTCTCCCTACTTATATTGTCCTCAGATTTCGTGATCAAGATTGTACTAGCCTCATATAAAATCAGGGAATGTCTGCTCAGCAGACTTCCAACCTATAGAAAATGCTTTGTATAACGGGTATCATTTCTTCATTAAATATTTTGTACTATTCAAAATGAAGCCATCTGGGCCTATAATTTTCTTGGGGAAAGACATTTACATACAGATCTGACATTTCATATCTTTAACATATTTTTGCTACTCTTGGTAAATTGTGTTTTTCCAAGAATTTGTACATTTCAACCATATTTTCAATATTGTTAGCATAAATAAATATTGTTAGCATTTTTCTTTATTTTTCTTGTATTGCATATTTTTATTGCTCTTTATAACCTTCGATTCATTTCTAATACAAACATTTAAAGCTGTCAGTGTTCCTCTAAACTTTAGCTGCATCACCCAAGATTTGATACGTTGTTTGCATTTTCTAATTTACATTGTGATTTCCTTATCAAATTCATACAATTATAAGCATATTTATTAATTTCTAAACATATGAGATAGTCTCATTTCTTTTTGTTAAAAATAGACTTGTAGGTTAAATCTACTGTAGTCAGAGAACAAATTGAATATTTGCTGAGATTTGCTTTACTGCCAGAATCTGATTAATTTTTTAAAATGTTCCATATGCCTGGAAAGAATGTATTGTCTGCAGATGTTGGGATGCAAGGTTCAATAGGTACACATTCAGGGAGGCTTACTGATCCTACTGTTTAAACTTTCCAGACCCTTACTGATATGTGCCTTTTTGTTAAATCAGTTACTGAGAAAATTTTGTTAAAAATCTCTCAAAATCTTGGCTTTTCTATTTCTCATTGTGTTCTATTAATTTCGGCTTCGAGGCTGTTACTAGGTTCGTAAAAAATATCTTCCTAGGGTTTTGCATATGTTGTCATTACAAAGTGCCTCTTTCTATCATTATCCATTTAAAAAATTACTATTAACATATTTATAATAATTATAAATATTGTCATATATTAGCATGGCTGCTCCAGCTTTCATTTGAATTCCACATTATATATCTTTCCATCTTTTGTTTTCAAACTCTTTTGTTCTTTTATTTCTGTTGTGTTTCTGTAAGTAGCACATAGTTGGGTTTTAGTTTTTATCTACTATGATTCTTTATCTTTAATTGGAGGATTTAGATCATGTATATTCAATCTAATTACTGATATAATTGAGTTTAAATAATCACACTCAGTGATCTCTATTTTTTCATCCATGCTGTGTTTTTCTTCTTCCTTGCTTCCTTTTGGACAAATTATATTTTATTACTCCATTCACCATCCTTTCACCATTTGCTCAGAAGTTACATATTCTTTTCCTATTTTTGTAGTGGTTTTCTTAGAAATTACAGCATAAGTTTTTTTTTATTATAAAGCCTAAAATTATTTATAATTTTCTCCTATTCTTAAATAATGCAAAGGCTTCAGAACACCTTAAATTTGTCTACCCCCAACTTACATGCTATTGCTATCATTTACTATATTTTTGTTTTAAACCCTATTAGACATTATTATTATTAATTAATACCATCAATCAAATTAGATTTACCCACAAATTTACATTTTTATCCTTATTTTCCCACTTTTATCCTCTCTAAAATGTATCTTTAAAATTTTTCGTTCTTCATCATTAGAAAAAGGAGGAAGAAAACAATGAAAGGACAAGGAAAAGGAGGAAAAAAGAAAGCTTTCTAATGCACACAGTTGTCTTCTGGATAAGAAGTTGATCACACTGGGGGCGCTGGGTGGCTCATTTGGTTAAGCTTCTGACTCCTGATTCTGGCTTAGGTCACAAGATCTCAGGGTGATGGGATGAGCCCAGCTTCTGGCTCTGCACTGTGTGTGGAATCTGCTCGAGATTCTTTCCTCTCCTTCCCCCTCTGCAACTACCCCCCCCCCAAATAAAAAAAACAAAGAAGTTGTTCACATCGAACAGGCTATTTTTGGAGAGTCAGGGTTGATGTAAAAACAACAACAATGAATCTCAATCTTCTACTTCATTCTTGAAAAAATATATAAGCCCATTTTTTTCTATTGAGAAATTAATTCACTATCTAATTGTGGCTTATTTTCAGGTTATCTTTTTTCCTATTGTTAATATTTTTTCTCTTTGGCATTAGATTTTGGAAGTTTTGTTACAATGTGTAATACGTGTAGATGTCTTTTGCTATATCCTAACTTGTACTGGTAGAACTTCTTGCATCTGTGGCTTAAAGTCCCTCATTGTTCTTTTGAAAGTTCTTATTCATTATCTTATAAATATTGCTTTTGCATTATTCTAGCTTTTTCATGTTTCATTAACAGGTAGGTTAGACCTTCTTCATTGTATTTTTTGGTCTCTTACTCTATCTTTTGTATTTTCTATCCTTTTGCCTCTGTCTTATCTGCTGAATATTTTCTTTTGACTTATCTTTCTATCTATAAATTTTCTCTTGATCGTTGTCTAATAGGCTGTTAAACTCATCCACCAAGTTTTTTCAGTTATTTTAAAGTTCAGTCCTGGACTTTCTTTCCTTTTATTGTTTCCAGGTCTCTGCCAAAATTCTCAGTCTTGCTTTTTGTTTTCTTGCACATGAAAATGATGGTATTTTAAAGCCTATATCGGATTACATCACTGTTGGGATACTCTGTAGAGCCATTCTTTTTATGTCTTGTTTCTACTAGTTTTAAATTAGAATGCCTAGCTTCTTTGTGTGCCTTGTTTCTTTTTAAATTCTGTTATAAACATTGTATTTGCAAAAATTACATGTAGAAGTACTCAGATCCAGGAGAGTCCTCCTGAGATCATTTATGTTTGATTCGGTAAAGGACACGTGACAACTAGCTATCTGGATCACTTTAAGTCAATTTCTTGGACTGAAATAATTTGAAGCTTAGCCACACTGCCTGTGAAAGCCTATCTTTTTTTGGTTCATCTCTGCTACTAACGAGGAGTCTTTTGGAATTCCCAATTCAATATGATTAGGGTTTATCTGGTCTCCATTTTTGACAGGTTCTGGACTCCAGTCCCTGCCTCTCAGCTATGCAAGCTTTCGCAGTTATTGCTCAGTTTCCCAATCTCAAATCAGCCCCTCTCCAACTGACCAAATACCCTCTGGAAAAATGCTGCCCTGAACGTCAGTGTCACCGTCTCTCTCAGGCCGCTGTCCTTCCACTGGCCCTCATTGGCTTTTTCTTCACTATCTTATAGCTTCTCTGATGCTTTCAAGTAAATTAAAAAATTATTTTTTTCCAGACAAATTTGATGAAACATGTTCTGAATTACCTCATAGCCATTAACAGAGGCAGAATTTCTCTCATACTCTCCTCTTTAAATTGTCCTTGAAGTATATATGCAAACTCATTTTGACCCCAGACTCCTTTCTATTATGATTTTTTCAAAATTAAACCTCTTAGGTATAAAGTGGGAAGGCTCAATTTGAACAGAGAAGGAATGAAGTAAATAAGTGTAATTACTTGAATGGACAACTGCCTTGTTTTGCAGCCCAACACGCACATGCTTTTCTTAGTTGGCAGAAGCCCCCCTGTGTGAGTTTTGTTGAAAGGAAAAATCCCTCCTTACACCTCTCCCAGTGAAAGCCAACGAGTGAACTCCGGTCTCTCTTCACCTATTGGGAGCCAGGGCAAAAGTGACCCAAGGTCAGGTAATCAAACTCTCCTTTTGGGAACTTCAGCTTTTAGGAGAATGACAAGACCAAGGATAACTGAGAAATTTCTCACAGCAAAGACTTCAGAATTAGGAGCCTGGAAGAAGAAGATACATGTGATATTGTGTGAATATCCAGCCGCAGAGTGTCCAGAGTTCCAGATGCCTGAAATATTATCCGAGTTTGGTTGATTGACTTCCCAACTTCTCTTTCCTGCATTTTTGCAGAGCCTGGCTATTCAAATTTCCACTTGATATGCTTCCAATAAATTGTTTTTCTCTTTAAATTAGCCAGCATTAATTCTGTTGCTTGGGAATTGGTTAAGTGGAGATCAATTAACAAAATTTCTATTGAAGGATATAAAATAACTCAATATTTCTTATAATGAATATATTTAATTTGCTAAGATGTATGTAATCTAAATTACATGCACATTTTTCAATAATAATTCTATTCTTCTGATTTAAAGGAAATACATGACTACTTCAGAAGCTGTTATGCATATATTTTTTTAAAAGTTTCTTATTTATGGATTTTAACAAATTAAAATTGAGTTAGAAGATACATGATCAATCACTGAAATAATTTCCTCAGTGATGTGGCTTATTAACAATTGAAGATATAGATTCAAGAGAAGCTATTAAGATACATTAAGTTCCATTTCTTTAAATTTATTGCAAAATTCCATTTTACATATGTCATTGCCTTAAACTCAAGCTTCAGGATTTGAAGTTTAGCTGATTCCAAGTTGCTGAAGAACAGCTAGATGCTACTTCAGATCAGTGTGATACTACAGAAAGACTGTTCCACATTAAAGGCTGAAAATGAGATCCTATTTAGTATAAATGCAAGGTGTTCGATAGGAATTGCATTTTCCACGCAAACAACTGAAATGACGAAAGATGACCCACGAAATGGGATCAGCTGAGCCAATGATATTAATAAGAATCTAGATATTTGTAAAAATGTAGAACTGATATTTAGGATAGAAAAGGGATTCTGGGGATGGGAGGGAAGGATCCCTTGTAGGATAAGAGTGAGGTAAGACCAGAAAGAAAAGAACAGTACCACAATCTTAGGAATACAATTAACTTTATTAGCTCTTTAGCCATTTCCCATCTCCAGGAAGGGACTGGGCTACATTCATTTTCAGAGAAGGGGTTTTTGAAATAAGAACAAACAAAAAAAGAAATTCCAACTATGTAATTTGAGGCACGTGGAGGAAAAGGAGGGGCACAGAAGGTAAGGATCCTGGGATTTAGCACATATTGTTGGAATGAAGTACTGCACTATTCCACGCTCCTAAGGAATAGCACCCGGCCTGGTGGTGAACATTATCTGCCTCTGAGGCAATTCTCCAAGAGCCCCTTTAATCTATGGTAATCTCTGCCCTTGAGCCAATGAGCACAATAGAAGGTCCGTTATTCTGATCTCTATCTCTTTTTATTGATGTTTCTGTGTGAGAAGAGATAGTAGGGAAGTAGCAAACAACCTTTGAAAAAAAAGCACTTCCTATTTGGTCCCTACAAAGTCTTGGGTCAAAGCGATTAAAACAAAGCAAATTAGTAAAGCTTCACTAGGTCTTTTAACTTTAAACCAATCACAGCGGGTAAGCTGCTGGACACCTTCTAAACACACAGGGAGTGGTAGCTATTTTTATTGGGTAAGTTGTGTGGGACTTTCTCCTCCTACAGCCCACCCTGACCCATCGCAATTAGTCTGCATCTAACCCTCTAACCATTTCAGAGTGATAAGACTGACAAGCTTAGATGAGCTTTATCTACATAAATTCCTGAAACAACAGAAATTAATGCAGAACCCATTATCAGAAATCATAGTATAGCTGGTACACAGCTCTGATCATTGCAAATGAGGTTTCAACTAGACCCAAGAGCACTTTAAGTTCTTTTGAAGTGTTTTTCCAAATCGGAAAATCTTTCTCTTAAAAGCTTTTCTGAAAATTAACATGGATCTTGACCAAGGATGATTGGTCTCTTCCCAAGGAAGTGTTATCCTTGTTAAGTTATGCTGAGTAGCCTGGCACGTGCTATACTCCTTTCACATGTTTTCTGAATTGAAATTAACTTCAAGTTATCAAATGTTTATTTTAACCAATACCTTCTTGCGAAAGTATGAATTGAGTCTAACATGAAGAAAAGGACATACTTACTCTGGGGAATAATAACAAAATTTTTGTTTTCCAAAAAGAGCTCTTTTCTCGAAAGAAAAGTCATTAGGAATGACTTGAATTAGATTAAGAATGGCTTGAATTCTAAGTTTCTCTGATTGATGCCTTCAACTCCCAATGAGCATATATATAATTTTGTGCAGTTAATCAGATGATTTGATCAGGAAAGCCTTATTTTTGAAAAATTATTTTTCATTATAAAATGTCTTTTTTTTTTAAATAAAGAAACTTGGTGGAGGAAAGCAGCCACAATTCCATTATCCCATTAAATAATTGTTAAACCTTAATAAATGTCTTTAGGGTTTTAAATGTATTCTATTTTTTTAAACAAAGTTATGATCACATAGCATCAACATTTTTGTGTCTTCCTTAATGCTGTGCCAGATACTTTTTAAAATTTTGTAGTGGAGAGGAGGGAGGCAAGGGACAGAGGGAGAGGGAGAGAGAGAATCCCAAGCAGGCTCCATACCCAGCACAAAGCCCAATGCAGGGCCCTATCTCACAGCCCTGAGATTATGACCTCAGCTGAAATCAAGAGTGAGACGCTTAACTGACTGAACCACCCAGGTGTCCCTGTGCTGGATACTATTTTAATAATTTTATGTACAGTAACACATTAAATCTCATAACATAATGTCATATGCATTATTGTTATCTACATTTTACAAATAAAAGCAATAAAGCACAGGTCAAGCAATTTACTTTAGATCTTTCAAGAAAGTGATGGGGTTGAAATGTTAACTCCAGATATCTCAATCTCTGTGACAGAACATGAGGATTTTGAGTGGCTGTGCAATATTCCATTCAATAATGACACCACCCTCCTTATGATTGGATATTTAGGTTGTTGCAAATACTGCCTAATATTTTGAAATATGACCAGAGACTAGATTTCCAAGAGAAGAATTACTAAATTAAACGTTTGAATATTTTCTTTTGATATTCAGAATTTTAAAATTTTTCTGTAGTTAAATCTGCTGATCTTTTTTATTATGGTTACTTCTATTGATGTTGTGCTTATGGAGAATAAACAACATAATTTTCCATACTGTAGATAGTACAAGACTTTCAAAAGCATGGAAACAAATCTTGTGCTGTACCATACCATATATTAATAAATCTTTCATTGCATGCACAATTATATAATTAGAAAGGCAACATTATCTATAGACAAGGATCCCCAAAGAGACTTCCGATCATTGTCCATACATGCATTACATGGACAAAGTATAGAAGTGATCTTGAAACTTCTTGACTCCTGAGGTAACTACGAAGTCTTCTTTGTCAATATACTTATTGACCTATTTTGAATGTTGACACTATTCTCAATGCTCATTGGCATTTGGAGATTAAGGATAGCTTTGACACTGGAAGGAAATATGCCAATGGTAAAATTTAATGAAAACTCTTTTGTTTTAGTAAGAATTCTTTGTTTGTATGAAACAGAAATAAAAATGGAAATGGCTTTAATGAAAAGATACTGGGTAATTCATACACTCAAAGGGAAGGTGGTTTAACAACTAAAACTGAGTATCAAAAGGACTTAGACAGGCAACTTTGGGGATCCCTGTTAGGAACTCATAGAAAGTGATGGGGTTTTACAAACTGGTAATGGAATAAATTTCATCACTGTAACTTCATTGGAAATTCAGATTTTTGGGAAAGAATTTGATTGGCTTATACCTTAACTAAGGCTGGGAGTGGGAGCTGGGCAAGACTGGATCTGACCGTTGCTACCTCTGCTACCACGAGGATTTGTAGAAAGCTGAGCAAGCAAGAGCAGCAGATGCCAAATTCAATTTTCATCTTAATGTGGTAACAGAAGCTTAGAAGTCAATAACTTCTTAAGTACCTCGGAAGCATCTTCATGTTGGCAAGTCCGTGCCACAAAATGTCTTAAGCAGTAGGCT
This sequence comes from Ursus maritimus, assembly GCF_017311325.1. Taxonomy (NCBI): domain Eukaryota; kingdom Metazoa; phylum Chordata; class Mammalia; order Carnivora; family Ursidae; genus Ursus; species Ursus maritimus. The sequence continues at coordinate 45,775,815 of NW_024423344.1, forward strand.
GTAGCAATGTATTAACTTGACAAAGACATTACTTTCATTTGCTATAGACTCTCAAATTTAGCCAACCAGAAGAATAATGTTGTTATAAGCTCTAGTTTAAAAATGGAAGCAGAAAACACAAAATCAAGGATGGGTTGGCAGTTAATGTGAAGATAAAGCCTAGCACTTACCACCAAGGCAAGGCCAGGAACAAAATACTGGAAAGCAGAGTCAGAAATATCAAATATATGTGTGATACATGAGAGAATCTGACTGCAGTGATGGTACAACCAAGGTCACAGTTGGTGAGAGGTGAAGAGGGTGAAGAGCATAAGAATAGTAGGATTTTAAAAATTATTTGGGAAAGTGGTTCTTTTTTTTTTTTTTAAAGAATTCCTTCTTTTTTTTTTTTAAGATTTTTTAATTAATTTATTTATTTATTCAACAGAGATAGAGACAGCCAGTGAGAGAGGGAACACAAGCAGGGGGAGTGGGAGAGGAAGAAGCAGGCTCCTAGCAGAGGAGCCTGATGTGGGGCTCGATCCCGTAACACCGGGATCACGCCCTGAGCCGAAGGCAGACGCTTAACCGCTGTGCCACCCAGGCGCCCCTTGGGAAAGTGGTTCTTAACAGTAGAATTCATTTTGGAAGACTCAGACCCAGTAGGCTGAATGACATGCTTATAGCACGATCCAAGGGAAAAAAATGTAAGGATGAATCATTAGAAAAAAGTTTAACATTTTTTTTTCTTTACATGCATTAGAGTAATCCTCAGAGTCATTTTAATGGTTTAGAATTGTTCTATTTGAAATCCCACTGGATGGAAAGAGGCACCTAAATTTTTTGCTGTGCTTAGGTCTCTAAATGTTTTAATCTGGTCCTATTCAATCATTTCTCCAAGAGCATACTTTCAAAGTTATGCTCTTAAAAGGAAGCTACACCATTTAACTTCTACTGAGTATATAAATAAGTAGACAATTTTAGTCATAGATATTTGCTAAATTCTTACAATAAGCCAGGCTTTGGAAAAATTAAATTAAAAATTTTAAAATACAACATAAATTTTATGAGATGTTTGATTTTGTCAACAGCAGTTGGCATGACTAATGTATCCTATAACTTTTTAGGTTAAGATTCTCTCTTCTGGGTGATAGCAACCATCTTTCCTGGTGAAAGAATAAAATACCCAGATAACATAAATTTTTAAAGTAAAGTACATTGTTTTAATCAATGAAAAGATGACAAAATTGTAAGGCATTATCAGGGCAAAAATAAGTGAAAGCAGAAACCCAAATAAGTGGACAGAGCCTTCCTTCCCTGTTTCCCATCCTTTCCCACACCCATCATCATCATTATCATCATTCTCTTTCTTCTTCCCTAAGGGCATTCATATAAGTAGAAACTTGAAGCATGATTTTCACAGCCTTCTGCGCATGAGGTCAGAAATCACAATCTAAGTCCTTCCCAAGATGGTGTTCTAACAGGAGACCTTCACCTGACAGTGTTGGTGACTTTGGACTATAGACTTTACACTCAGGCACTAAGTTAAACCAAAAATAATGTTCTCTTCCCAAAAGACTCAAAGACAAGTTACCTAGCAGCTGAGCAGAGCAGGGTGAGAGAGGGGAATGAGAACCATTCCTTAGAAGTTATAATCACAAATCAGCCCTCAAAAGGTTTTCAAGTCTCAAGCCACCACACATCTAGGAGATTTAAAAAAAAAGCTGTGAGTTTTGCTTAAATAAATATGATTGATAGTGCCCATGGGTGCCTCAGGTAAGAATATATATATGGTGTATATATATAAGGTATATGTATATATATACCTTCTATAAAGAAAGAAATCTTTATCCATGTTTTCAAGAATCCTTACAATGATTTTCCAAGAAAAAGAGCTCCTTATAAAAGATAATGTAAGACAGGAAGCATGGCACTAAAATTAACAATCAACAGGGAGAAATAAAAACAGAATGAATCCCACAGAGATGTTAAACATTGTAATAATTATGCTTATTATACTTGAAAAATAAAAAGATTAAAATATCTATAGGGAACAGTAAACTACAACAAACAAACAAACAACAAATGAAAAAACAATAACCACCTTGAATTGGCAGATTTTAAAAAGAATGAAACAGAACTCCCAGAAATAAAAAAAATATATATAGCAATCGAAACAGAAAACTCAAAGTTTAACTTCAATAAAAGATTAGACACAGAAGGAGAGAAATTTGGTAGAAAGGAAGATAAGTCAAAAAGAAATTTCCAGAATACAATAGAAAGGAAATATGAGAGATTAAAAGGCATGAATAACCAAGTTAAAGGTTTAAAGTTAAAGAGTCTCCAATTATCATCAGATTTCCATCAGGGTAAGAGAGAAAGAGAATAGAACATAGGAAATGAAAAAGTAATGAATGAGAATTTTCCATAACCAATGAAGATTCAAGAAGTTCAATAAGTCCCAGGGTGAGAAAAAGAAATACACACCCAGATACAGCACATCAATACTGCAAAATAACAAAAACAGAGAGGCATAAAAGAAAAAGCAGGAACTTCTTAACAGCATCAAGTCAGAAGACTGAAATTATATTTTCAATGTGATAGAAGGAAATAAGTACCAAACTATTCCAAGTGAAAGTCTCTTTAAAACATGAGGACTAAGTAAAGATACTTTCAGATAAACCAAAAACGAGAGCATATACCAATATCAAGCCCTCATTAAGGAAAATTCTAAAAAAGTGCTTTTTTTAAGGAAAAAATCATGGATGGACATTATGAAATGTAAGAAGCAACAAAGAGCGGTAGGTTGGTAAAGGCAAGTGAATTTAAACATGAAGATTTTGTAAATGGTATTTATTGACTACTAGGCAATGTTTTCAATAATTTTCATACATTAACCTATGTCATCCTCACAACCCTATGAGGTAGGTACTTCTATTTTTGTCACCTGTCTCAAAGAAGAGCCACAGTTGAGGTTAAGTAACTTGTCCAAGGCCACATAGTAGGTAATTGGTAAAACCTGGATTTGAACTCTGCCTGTCTGGGTAAGATGGCTTTACTCACAGAAATTTTGACACCAAATGTGTGTGTGTGTGTGTGTACGCATGCACGCATGTGTGTGTGTGTGTGTGTGTGTGTGTGTGTGTGTGTGTGTTCGTTTGTTTCTTTACACTAACCAATTCTCCACTGTTTGGATACCAATTGGGTGTCCTACAATTCAGTTCAATTCTGGCACTAACTACACAGAGTTAACATCAGACTCCGTAAGTTTAAAGGGTCAGGTCCTCAAGAGGGTCCTCACTTCAGACACCACTGCAAGCTTCCCAAGTTAGCCACATTTTTGTCTGATTTGGCTACAAATTGGAGGGTCCCATGACCTCGCTCTCTCCTGCTCAATAATTTGACAGAATGGCTCACATAACTCAGGGAAACGGTTTACTTACTATTACCAGTTTACTATAAGGGATGTAACTCAGGAACAGCCACATGGCAGAGATGCATAGGGCAGGCGTAAGGAGCGTCCATACTTCCTCTGGGTGTGCCACCCTCCTGGCACCTCAATGCATTCACCGATGTAGACGCTCTCTGAACCCCATTTGTATAGGGTTTTTGTATTTGTTTTTGTTTTTATTGGAGGTTTCATTATGCAGGTATGCTTGATTAGATCATAAGCCGTTGGTAATTAACTCCATCTCCAGCCCCTCTGCACTTGGAAGCTCCATCCCTCTAATCATGCCTTGCTCTTTCTGGTGACTAGCCCCAGCTGGAAGTTATTTAGGGGCCCCCCAGCCACCAGTCATCTCATTAGCATACCAAAGACACTCTTATCACTCTGGATATTCCAAGGGTTTTAGAAGCCCAGGGCCAGGGACGGGGGATAAAGACCAAATATATATTTCCCATTGTGCCACATTGAACCTGTATTCTTAATTGTTACACAATACAAAAATAAAGGATAACAGCATATTCAGGCTTAGAGGACATTCAAGTTTTACTCAGTGTATCTGCTGGTCTTCCTTTCCCTTCACAGTTAGTAATTACAAAACTAAATACGTCAACTTAATGAACTCTCTCTGAAACGAGATTTGGAAGATCCCAGGTTACATGAAGGAGTATGTCCTGGGAGCACTTGCCTAGGATGACAGTGAAGGTTGACACAAAAAACTGGATCCACACCAGAGCAGCGGCAGGGCAGTGGCTGGGGTCCGGGACAAAAACGACACCTAAATGCAATGAACACTCTCGTGTTGGAAAAGTAGTTTCAAGAAGTAAATCAGGGTTCAGGGAAAAAAGAGCGAGTTAGATGTAAGAATGTGTTTAGAGATGGGGCTATACACATGAAGAAGATGAGAGGAAACTAGCGGAGGGACCTGGGATGTACGTTGCCACGAGCTCCGGGTTGCTCATAGCTGTCTATTGGATGCGGAAGACGCGGTACTAACACGGGTTAAACAGGGTAGGAGGAGGGTGGGGGTGGGGTGAACCCGTCCATCCCTTGGATTTGAGAATTCTTATTTTTTAGAATAAACACATTGGACTGACTGGGTTTTAAGGTTGCTTTCAACGGTAACATGTCCTTTGTGTAGAACGATTTCAAGGAAATGATCCAAATGTCTGTCCTAGGGGTTTTTTGTGAAGATACCGTATCATTGTGACCTTTTGATTTAATTCGTTTCTATGAGTATTATAACATGAAGGCTGTATTATATTAAGATTTCAAAATACATAAGCTCTGAGGAGGTTTCCCATGGCATGCAGGCTACAAGCCCTGAAGCAAGGAGGAGACGCAACCCCTCTCGAGCTGTGCAGAGCAGTGTCACTTGTGGCACCAGCCCAGGGGATCTTCCTGCCAATGATCTCTGCAAGCGTCAGGAGCTTCAGGTCAGGAACTCGGGAGACATGGAGAGACCCCAAATTATCTCCCTAGAATTTGTATTTTTGCCTTAAATCAGAAAAAAAAAAAAGGATTTAATTTGTCTGGGAGACTATTGTAGGCAGGTGAAAGATAAGATTGCATCTCCCAAGGGGAGACTGCGGTTGGGAGAAGAGGCAAGCTATACCGGTATTTTGGGTCCTAAATTTAATAATTGTAGCATCAAAACCCTATAATTTGGAAAAGTAATTGTGAAGATGATGTTTGCATTTTCTCTAATCATTTTCCTTTTGTTCCTATTTAGCATATGTTAAGTTCTGCACGAAATTACAGTGTTTCAGCAGTGCAAAAGAGAACCAAGGGAGATTTCATTTGTTTTCTTTTACCACGCTTGGCTCAGGCATTAAAGGGAAGCAACATAATTCTAGGGATGACGTGTGATGGTGTTTACGATACTGAAATGAAAATTACAACAAGAAAATGCAACTAAAAGTCACGAAGTCAAGACCTCCTTTTTAAGGTATCGTATTTGTCAACGCTTTCTCCTCGCTCCCTCCATCAGTATGCACGGGGCTGAGGTTCAATTGCCCAATGCTCCTTATGGGCATCTGGGGCTTGATGTGACAAGTTGTGCTCATCTAGCCTCCACTTGCAAACCACAGACTCAACCACTGCCTGCCCACCAGGCAAAGCACCTGGCTCTGCCAGCCTTTCTTCTACCCCCTTGTCCACCTCGGCCTTCCTCACCTCTGCTATCAATGCAGTAGTTACGGCTACCGCTCTCTTTTTCTCAGAAATGTCTGCTCTCCTCCTGTGCTTTTGAACAGCAATGATGATCACTGCTAAGGGCTGAAAAATTCCAGAACTATTTGGTAGATATAATTGGAAGGATGTGTGGCCTGGCAGAGGGGAAAGGATTCAGCACACCTCCCAGCTTTCTGCTGTGGGCAACTGGCTGACAGGCAGTAAGTTACCTGAAATGGGTGGATTACAAGGATGACCAGATTTTGTAGGGGGTCAGTGATGAGCTTCATTATGGAAAATAACAATAATAAATACACTCTTCTATTGAGCCTCTGCTTCATACCAGGCAAAGTTTCCAATGCTTTAAATGGATTAGTTCTGATTCTTAGAGTAAGTCTTTAAGGTAAGTGCATGTGTAGTTTGCTGTGATTTCTGAGACAGGCAAATGACTATACCCTATAGGTAGTTGGATTTTCAAGTTTAAGATTCAGGAAACAGGTCAAGGTTGGAGATACAGAACTGTGTGTAGGTGGTAGTTAAAACCATGAGAGCTGATGCAATCACCAAAATGTACATCAAATAAAGAAAATAGTCAGCCAAGAACAACCATCATGATAGAATGGAGGGAGCATGGGATTTGGGCTAGTTGATTTGAATCCCAAATGAAGTTCTGCTTCTCTGCCCATTGAAACTAATAAGAGATTCTGCTTCAAAAACAGCCTCAATTTCTAGTTTTAACTAAATGATCCCACCTTATCTTTCCCTACCATAGTTTCCCCGAGCAGGGATAAAAACCGGGCTCAAGAAACTCAGTCTAAAGGTTGAGCTGAGCTAATCAGATGTCTGTAGAGCATCTGGACCAAGTGACTTGGAAATTGTGTCCCTCACCTGTTAACTTCCCCTGCCCCCTGCTTTTATAACCAGGATACTCTATAATGACTCCAAACCAGAATTGCTGTGACAATACTGTTTACAAGCATGATTGTTGAGTGTGAAATAATAGAAAGTCCTCTGAATTATCCAGAAATTACCCTTTGCTACACTAATTAAGAGGATGCCTTTGAAAGTCAGCAAATAAACAGTAAATGCAAGAGGGGCTGAGGTGGCATGTTAAGAAGAGTCACCTTTGTACAAAGTAAAATCGAGTAGGAAGGGGGCCTAGAACACAAAGGGGATGTGTGCAGTCAGCAGAGATGGGACCGTGCTAGGCTCCCAAGGATAGGGTCCAACAATTGAGGGAAACTGTCCAGGTTGTGGCTATCCTGCACCCGCAGTCAAATGTGGCAGTATTCTTGAGCACCTTGCCCCAAACGCATCAGTTCAAAAGTCCACTCCCTCCTTGGCTTTCACTCTATTTTTCAGCTCACTTGCCTAATGAGTGCAGAAACGTTCCTTGACATGCCAAATATAGGGGAGGGGAATGCGAGGGGAAGGCTCCTTCATTGCTTCAGCCTCCGGCAATCAGAAGGCTCATAACCCTGTTTCCTCCTCCATATTCCAAACTTCCGTCAGGACGTCAACGTCTACAGTTTCCCTGGGCATATGCAGAATCTTGGTGCCCAGTGCTTTGCAACTTGCTCATTCCATTAACTGGGTACATTTGAAACATTATTCCTTTGTAATATTCCCAAGCACTCAGTCAACTTTCTAGGTCAATCTGTTTTTCTTCAGTCATCAGCAATACATTTTAAGTTTCTTCAATTAAGCATCTCTTGAAAAATAACTGAATGATAAGTGATACTTCTTATTTTTCAAAAGATGAGCAAGATTTATAATATTTTCTTTGTATCCACAATTTTATTTTATTTTCTATCATACTCTATAGTTGGAGTTCTAGAAAATGTATTTTTGGCATAGGCAGGCCATTAGAGTCAACTTTTTCATATTCAAGTGTATCATTAATTTATAGAATTTATAAAGCAATTTACCCAGCTAGCAAAGGTTTGTTGCCTCCATATTATGGACTACATTTCTAGATGTCTACTTCTGCAATTTTCAGCCCCTTTTTATGTATAATAATAAGTGATAAGAGATATAATTTTTGTTAGGAGGTGCGGGAAGGCTTCAACATAAACCCTACATGGAAGGCAATCTTAAAATGTGTCATCTAAGAAATCTTCACAATTGGAATATTAAGACAGATAGCAGATAGCTCTTCAGGGTGACTGCTAATGCCTTCACAAGGTTTTGTTATTCCATTTGTGGGATTGGACAATGACTGATGGAGCTGGTGAGAAAAGAGCTCTTAATAACCCTGGAAATTCAGCTCCTTTCTTAATCTTAACTGATGTGCATAGAGTGAAATATCTTATTACAACATTTAGTGTGTGTGTGTGTGTGTGTGTGCGTGCGTGCACACGCACGTGCACCTGTGCCCCATAAAGGGCAAGGACGTCTGCGCCCATATGCAAAGCTGCTTTTTTGGTTTGCTTATGTGATTGTTGTTTCGGAATGAACTCAGATACATTTGGCATATGAATATTGAAAGCAGGTTGAGTCAATCAATATTGCCAATGTCCTGCAGAGAAGCACTCAAAATGGAGGATCTGTTTGGTTCCAGTGCAGTCTATAATCAGTTGTTTACCTTTGTGCTTTAGACCAGATTCACACTGGTTTGTGTTTGGAGATTTCATTTAGTCAAATTACTAATCTTTTCCTGAGAAAATGATGGTCTGAAATTTGAGATATTTGTGTCTTCTTGGTAAAATCTCACCATTTTTAACTAAAACATCTGTGTGCAAAAGATAAGGGTCAGACAAGGTCATATAATCTCCAGAATCTGAAAAAGTAAGTTTCAGAAACACAAGATTATCTCCTTTGCCTAAAACAATATCTTCTGTATTTTCTACTGAGATGTGAAATTCTATAACAGGAGATTTATTCTTTAGTTTAAGCCTCTTTCTTTCCTGCAGATAAAACACAAATTTTGTTTAAGAGGTATAGTCACCCACATGCACTTTAGCTTAAATAACCCCAAGGTACTATTTTAAGAGTAGATATTAATAGGTATTAATCTACTATGTCTGTGGATTATTAAAACAGAGAGATGATTAAACACCCACCATAGGGATGGGGATGGGTTGGGACAGAGCCAAGACTTGTGTACTGGGGATGTGGGGAAGACCTGCCTTTATTCACTCATTCTACAATTATTTATTGAAAGCCCATTATCCAATAGGCATTAGGCTAAGCTCCTGGAACGCAAAAATAAGCACAATGAATGTCTTTCTTGTCCCTAACGGAGCATATTGTCAAGTGTATAACTTTCCTCAGGCTGTAGTAAAAAAAAAAAAAAAAAAAAAAAAAAAATTACCCCAACTTCAGTGACTTAAAACAACAGCAGTTTATTCTCTCACAGTTCTGGAGATTAGAAATCTGAAATCAAAGTGTCAGCAGGACCAGGCTCCATCTCAAGGCTCCAGGGAAGGGTACTTTGCTTCTTCCAGCATCTAGGAGTGTGGCAGTATGAATCCAGTCTCTGCCTCTATGTGCACATGACCTCTGTGATTCCATTTGTCCCTGTCTTCCCTTTGTGTCTCTGTGTCCTCTCCTTTTCTTATAATGACACCAGTCATTGAGTATAGTGTTCGTTCTAATTCCAGGATGAGTTCCTCTCCAGATCCTTAACTAATTACATCTGCACAGATACTATGTTCAAAAAACATTCACATTCTGACGCTCTGAGTGGAGATGGAGGTTTAGAGGACACTAGTCAACCCCCACACGAAGGAAGCAATATACCGGCCATTTTAATACAGAGAAATGCCGGTGAGGTGAGATGAGATGAGGGCTGCGTGAGAGGGATGAGGAGCGTGAAGAGCATTTTAGTCAGAGAACATTTTGAAAGACCCAAAGGAAAGAATGTGAGTGGTTCTCAAGAATTTCAGTGTGGTAGGAACTCATGAGAGCATCTAGCAAGGGAAGGATTAGAATGGCAAAAAGTGAAGATTGTTTTTAAAGGAGGGGCTGGTTCTTAAAGATGTGTGGACCTTTTTCCTGAGATAAACAGGCAGCCATAGTAGGGTTTCAAGTGGGATACCATTGTTCCGTTTACATTAGCGTTTCAGGAAGGTGGCTCTGGCTGTGTGCAGAGTGGGGGGAAGGGAGAGAGGTAAGACTGGACACAAAGAGGCTTAAGAAGGAGTACATCACAGCTTATGGTGGCTCTGAGCTCAGCATCTGATCTCCCCTCAATGTGTTGCACCCAGACCTGGCCAAGGGTTGAGCAAAGGACTCAAGTTAGGATAATAACATTCAATTCAGTTTTATCCTTGAGATAAATGACCAAAAATTCCAAAATTTTGGTGTTCACTCAATCAACAGAGGCATCATTCATTTCCGTGGCCTCAATCCATCTTCCTGCTCTTTCTCAAATCCAATTATTCAACCTGCCCTAAGATTCTGAGAGCTCCCTTAGATCTCCTCCATAAACTCTTGGTCTTTGCTTAAGAAAGTTGAAGGCATTTCTCTTGCTCACAATAAAGACACCCAAGTGAAACATCTTCATTTGTCCAAAAGATGACAGTGACATAAACTAGAGTGGGGAACTGAAGTAACGTGGATGAATTTGAGCAAACTTTGGAAGTAACACCGATAGGACTTGGTGATGGACTAGAAGTGGGTTTTTAGGGAGTGGAGTTAATAATAAAGCTCAGGTGTCTAATGCAGCACTGTGGGTGAAGAGTAGAACCCTTCACTGAGATAAGACCCGGCAGGAAACAGTTGGATCGGGAATTTATTATATTCAGCTTCAACAAATGAATTTGAAGTGCCTGCAGGACATCCAGTTGAAGGTGACCCATAAGCATTTGGATAGAGATCTGAAATTCAGGATGGGAGCCTGGGTAGGGCTTGTGGGAGCATTCATCCACAGAGACTGACTCCCAGGGTTCCAGTAGCATAAACTCAGCGGACAACCTGCTGAATGACCAGACGCTTTCAGTTCTTCAACAGTCTTCTCTGCTCATCTGCTGAGTGTTCAATTACTTATTGTTCTTTAGCAGTTTCTTTTTCATGGGTGCTTTTTTTTTCTTTTAATCTTTCAACACTTAGAGTAAAAAAATATCCATAAGAGAAGTAACATAAAAATGGATTGGAAAAAATCATTTTCTCTCCTCATCTCCTGGCCTACATAACTTTTCTCTAAGAATATGTCTATTATTTTCAATATTTGTGAAGTCTGGATATTCTTTGCTGCATTTATACTGTCTCTCTTATTAGATTTGAGATCCATGAAAGTTTGAACACTGTTTTTCTTTTCTTATTTACTTCCAAACCAAATCTATTAAAGTGTAAAGCATTTAAAGGGCATTCACATGTTTACTGATGACAATTTTATTTTATTTATTTATTTTTTAAAGATTTTATTTATTTATTCGACAGAGATAGAGACAGCCAGCGAGAGAGGGAACACAAGCAGGGGGAGTGGGAGAGGAAGAAGCAGGCTCACAGCAGAGGAGCCTGATGTGGGGCTCGATCCCATAACGCCAGGATCACGCCCTGAGCCGAAGGCAGATGCTTAACCGCTGTGCCACCCAGGCGCCCCTACTGATGACAATTTTAATGTGGAAGTGTTTCCAAGTTGAAATAGACACCAGAAGAAACACAATATGACTTGAATTTTCTAAGATTGTAATTATAATTATAGAACACGCAAAGGAAGTGAAAAGAGACACCAAACACAAATATGATTAGTGGATCATTTTGCTTTCTTTTGTAAATAATTTTTCATGCACAATTACACTTACACCTGCATATACTAAATTAATTTTTCCATGTGGATGAGTAAGGAATGATGAATACCATCTGAGAAATACTCTTCCATTTCAAGCCCGGATTGCTTTATGCTACCTAGTTTAGGATCAGAAGGGATATGAGCTGAAGCAGCAGGAGAGGTTGTCTCTATATAATTTTGCTTTAAGTCTCAGATTTTGTGCATTTTGTGTTAGCATCAGAAATCTAAAACCACAGGCATCAAGAATAAATTTTCTCTTCCCTCAAAGCTAGCTTTAGTTTTTTCTGATATTTCTGCCTGGGCTTAGGTTGGTGATTATAACACTTAGCCACATGAATCATTTTCTTCATCTTCAAAGAGCATGACGAACATTAAATAATTATTCCTCGCAATTCTTCTGCAAGGTAGGTATTTTTGTTCCCATCCCATTTTACAGACCTGAATACTGAGGGACAGAAGCCAAGTGGGTACGCTATGATCCTGAAAGATTAAAAAATAATAACAACCTTTTGATTCGCAAACCACCTTTTCTCTTTCCATTTTGGTTTTCCCTCTGGACTTTCAGATATAGGAAAGAGATTGGGGGAAAATTTTTAAACTCTGTGATGTTTTCAAAGGAAAGAAAGGATTTCACACCTTTTTAACTGCAGGTAAAGAATTTAACAGCTTTCGGAGTGCTAATTAGAGCCCATTATAACTTGATTGACCCGCATTGGCAGTAGCGCTCCTCCTGTCCTTGCAGGATGGAGATTTTGCTTCTTCGCACAGTTCTGATTCACGGAACTCAGTTTCCTGACGATGGGAGCGGTGATAATTCAGAGGCAGCAATCAGAACAGGGCTGCATAAATCGATATTTAAAATGGAATTTTCCCTTTGCGTGCTTTGGGAATAATAAGCAAAAGATCCTGTTCAATACTTCCAGGGGCCCAAATGTTTTCACAATTACTTACTCGGGGATACGGAAGATGGAGGTTCATTATCTGTCTTAACTTCTTAAGTAACAAAATCAAAGAATATCCAAGAAACACAATATCTGTATTTGGCCTCCGTGGCTTTTGCTATTTACTATTTGAATAAGAAATCAAGTATGTATATTTACAAGGTAAATGCTTTGTACTCAAGTGGCGAAATTAGCTTTTCTGGATAAGTACATATTTGGGTGAAAAGTGTTTTCTTTTTGCCTGATCCGATGCTTTTCTTGATGACTAAGGGAATGTTCCTCTGTCTCTGAAAATTAAATTTCATATTGTCCATATACTTATTCCCTTACCCGTACTCCGCTCTCAAATTTCTTTCTGTCTATTGCACAGAAACTTCCCGTGTGAAAAGGCATTCCTATTTCATCTACCCCCTCCCTGCCTGCAAATCATTCTCCCATTTCCTCCGCTTCATTTTTGTTGTTATTGTTAAAAGATTTTCTTTTTTTTTTAGCTTGAGTTGTAATGGACATATAGCATTATGTTAGTTTCAAGTGTACAACATAATAATCTGATGTTTGTCTGTATGGCGAAATGATCACTACGATAAGTCCTAACATCTGTCACATCCTCCATTTCTAATTTACTAATTACTTCCAGGTCTTTAGGCTAAATATTTGAATGGATATTAAAAATGAACACTAGAGTGGCACCTGGGTGGCTCAGTTGGTTAAGTGTCTGCCTTCAGCTCAGGTCGTGATCCCAGGGTTCTGGGATGGAGTCCCGCATGGCTCTCTCCTCAGCGGGAAGTCTGCTGCTCCCTCTCCTTCTGCCTCTGCTGCTCCCCCTGCTTGTGCTGGCTCTTCTCTCTCTTTTTCTGTCAAATAAATAAATAAATAATCTTAAAAAAAATAAAATTAACAGTAGAGGGACACCTGGGTGGCTCAGTGGGTTAAGAATCTGCCTTCAGCTCAGGTCATGATCTCAGGGTTCTGGGATGGAGTCCCACATCGGGGTCCTCGCTCTGCAGGGAGCCTACTCTTCCCTCTCGCTCTGCTGTTCCCCCTGCTTGTGTGTTCTCTCTCTCTCTCTGACAAATAAATAAATAAAATCTTTTAAAAAATTTAATACTAGAAAATCTTAAGTTCTTTTTCAACTACTTTCTTTCTCTTTCACAACCTTATCCCCAGACCTGCATGCTCTACTCTACATCTCGCTTTCACAAATGCTTTTCTTAAACACACTCTTCTTGAAGCATTTGTTGGGCACCTGCCTTGTGCCATTCCTATCAGACAATGACCTCAGAAGGACAGAGCTCCTGATTTTCTCATTCATTTCTGTCTCCCCACTATTCAGGAAAGTGTCCGGGATATATTAGGAGCTCAATAAATATTGGTAAATAACTAAATAAGCAAGTTGTGTTTATGGCTGTCACCTTTAAGAGTTCCATTTCAGTCATTCTGCTTGCCCTCTACACATAGTATTAATTTTATGGTATTACTTAATTGTCATTTAACTTTGTCTATTAATATAGGCTTTCATGTCCTCAAAGCAGAAGTTAACTTGGCACTGAGGATGAAAGGAGAAGGAGACTCAGACAGGTGCAAATACATGCAATCTTGAGATATCTGACATAATTTTTCAGCCAAGGTAACTTAAGTGTAGTGTTTTCCTTTTTTCCATGTATTTCAGATTGATGGTATAACTCTTTGCCACCATCCACCCACTGAAACCAATTAATGTATAATTTATCTATATTCATCTTTTTCCTGAGGTGAATTTGCAGGGGGTTATAGAGATAATAATATCAAATTATTTTTTAATAACTAAGAAAATTAAGGCAGAAAGAAGTGTAGACAATTAAAGGAGCATCAGTAGTAAAGTTACCATGTGGAATGTTTGCTGTAATAATAATGTCCCTCACACTTGCAGGAGATGAGACCCCTGACAGCCAATCTATAGAGTGACACCCAAATCCTCAGTTTGTGACCTTTATTTCACTTCATGTCATTGTGTTGCTAAATTTGGTCTAGTTACTTAATTCTAATTTCTCATATTCTTTTCTTGGGGATTTGGTTTTGAGGAGCTCATCAGAGCTTTGTAGTTAGGAGTCCTAGGACATGGTCTCTTAAACGCAAAGTGCGAGGGATAGACTTAGACAATTTCTTCATTCAAGTAGCTGTATGCCTTCTTCTCTATCCAAAAACAATCTCTCTGTCTCTCTTCATATATATATATATATATATATGAAAAAAGTTTTTTTTTTTTTTAAGATTTTTTATTTATTTATTTGACAGAGAGAGACAGTGAGAGAGGGAACACAAGCAAGGGGAGTGTGAGAGGGAGAAGCAGGCTTCCTGCCAAGCAGGGAGCCCGATGCAGGGCTCGATCCCAGGACCCTGTGATCTCGACCTGAGCTAAAGGCAGACGCTTAACAGAGGAACCACCCAGGAGCCCCTGAAAAAAGTTTTTGTTTTTTTTTAAAACTCATGACATCTTTTTTAAGTGCCCAATTCACATCATTTGAAGGCAAATTCGAATTTTTAGGAGACAACCAAAATTCATTTTGAACCTTGGGTAATAGTTATTTTGATCAAAACAAAATGCGATTACAAAGCAATGAAATATTTTCTTTCAAAAGTCAGCTCAGAAAATAGTTGCAAAAGGGGAGTATCCACAAGTTATGTGATATGAAAACTCACTATAATAAGTGTGTAACTTTCTAGCTTTGGGAGAAACTTTGGAAGCTTTCTAGCTTTGGGCAATTTGGAAGAAAACCTTAAGTGTGTGTGGTTTTTTTGGGGGGGTGGAGTGGGGAGGAGTGGGGAGGAAACTTGTAATAATATAGAATCGTTACTTTATAATCGCCCCTGCATCCAGTTTGCTCTATCTACACACTAACATTGTTAGATCTGTTGCTTTGTAGGAGGTTTAGTTTATTTGCTGTACATCTTGTAAACTCTCCCCAAAGTTTTGAAGCTTAGGAATACACGGTACACATGGTCTTTTGAGGATTAAATTAGATAATAAATGCCAAAGTCTTTTTTTTATTATAAAGCAGTATGCAAAGCTTAGTTATTAATACCATCATGATTTTGTATCTTTTCCATGAACCATTGCCTGCACGTGCAGGTTGTTGACTGACCCAGCTGCACTGTAATTAAGATGATTTTTAAGGTTTTGGCACTTTGTAGTGATTCTTCTATTGACAATTTGCTTTTATATCACTTTAAAAGGCCAAAAAAAAAAAAAGGTTTTCCTGGCACTGTAAATGAGCTCATGACTTTCAATCGTCCACTATTCTTTCTAACCCATCATGTTGCACTCTGTTGTATTTCAACAATATATACAACTTCCCCTAAAGGATAAAAATTCGATTTAAGGAAAACTCACATACCCCAGAGTGTAAACTTATACCAGAGTATGAAAGTTTTATTTGCTTTGGTACATAAAGCAAAAATATATGCTTTGATGTTAAGAAAGTTGCCCTAATGACTGGCAATTATGGTTAACTATCATTTGACAGTAAATCTTCCACATGGTATTCTCACATTCTTGGGGCCAAATTTTTCCTTCATGACTCCCATATTTTCCTGAGAGCTAGGCTGCAGCCAGCCAAGGTTATAGGGGTTTAGGACAAAAGGAGGTTTTCTATTTCCTTCTTTTCAATCATTCAAGAATACAAAAAGGAAGCCAATGTGTATTATTTTTTTGTCCCCAAATTTAAAATAATAGATTTAAAAACTCAACATCAAATTAAAAGCAAAAAAATGATAATGACATCCTGGGGCCCTAGGGAATTATTTTCCCCAAACTTTCCTGATATTATGATATTTCTTCATATTCAGAAGTTATAATGAAAAGAAGATATAATTATTAACCCCTTTCCTTGCTTAATCAGACTCTTGTCCTTACATGCTGCCTTCCAAAGCTTACCCACCTTGTGTTTTCCTACCCATTTCTCCTTTCCCCCTCTTTC